>NC_081792.1:18291682-18587713 GCF_963082965.1 Carassius carassius
GCCCGGGACATCTTGGATCGGACACTGGTCGAGGACTTCTACCGGCGACGAGGTGAGCCCCTTCCTGCGGCGCCTGGTGGCGTCCGTCGGAGGGGGGGTACTGTCATGTCCGCTGTCTGATCACCCCGTTCTTCGGTGTGTGCGTGTGTTTCTGTATATGTCTGCAGCTCGTGTGCACATGGTGTTTGGTTTTGGTTTTGATCGTTCGTCTTGCACCTATCTGTGGCGTTCATCCCTCCCCCTCATCACTACTGTTTCCGCTTCTAATTGTTTGACTCCGCTCACCTGAATTCAATGTCTGTTCATCTCTTGCTCTATTTATTCTCGTCTGTCGCGCCTATCGGTGCCAGATCGTTGTTCGCCAATAGTCCCGGTGTAGTCTTTCTGTCTGATCCTGTCAAGCCTTGTTCTGTCGTGCCATTGTTTGCTGCTACTGGTTTTGTTTTGTTTTTCTATTTTTCCCCTCCCTCATTTCTTAGACCGGGCACCGGCATACTTCTGAAGAGTTTTGTTTGCTCCGTCACTGGCTCTCTCGTGGCTTCCTCCCCTCACCGCTCTCTACGCGGCCGCACCGTTAGGCGCCCCCTGCCGGGCATTTTTGCAAGGACATTGAAGTCTCTTATTTTTGTTGGACCTTTTTCCTCATTTCCCGGCCTGTTTTTGTTTGTTGGAGGGAGCTTTTCTTTTGACTTTTTTGAATAAATTGGTCTCGCACTGTAACCTGCATCTGTGTCCAGTTGTGTTCCTGACACTGTATGCTGCATTTAGTGTTTTTAATATCTTATCTTTAAACATAACATACACAGTTTTTCAAGACAATGACCTTTTACAAGAGTGTGGTTATCTGTTTGTTATGTTGTGATGTAAGAAATGCTGTTTTCAGGTCCAAGCCTCAACTGGTTTCACTAAAGAATCCTATCTCAGCAGTTTTTTTATGAGCACTGTTCATATTGCACATTTAAGATAAACATTTAAAAACTTATGGTGTACACTACAGTATCCATGCTCACAGCATACCAGACACAATATATATATATATATATATATTTTCATTGTCTGGCTATCGGGGACTTCGGTATGGAGTTAGGGATTATAATTTTTCTGGTAGTATTATATTACATTATATTATGTATATTAGCACTGTTTTCTTCTGGCAGCGTTTGGACCCAGAAGCGGTGACGCAGATATTACATAATTGATAGGTGACAATGAACTGGGACGAGCCATTATTTAAAATAGGAATTTCTCTGGATTTACAATTCCTTGGGAACTTTTGGGATAACGTAAGTAGAGAATATATCACAATGTGCAAGTTGTTTTTGGATAATTTTCTACAAAAATCTTACATATTGTGCATTTAAATCTAAGGGCATTACTTGTTACTAGTGAGGAGAGTAGCAGGAGTTGTTTTTTACCTGCAGGTGGATCACTCGTAGACTCTCAGGTAGGGGTACAGGAATGTAGTCTAATTTGTTGTTTGACAGGTACAGGAACTGAAGTTCCTTCATCTCCTACTCATGACAGGAATTGAACACAAACAAAATAAGATCATCAAGCTCACTCCATGCACTGTTTGTAATTTGTCAGTGGAAATGTAATTATTTGGTGAGGATAAAAATTTTAATACAATCAATCAATCAATAAAAAATCTGCATGTCACAATTTGTTTTCAGAGAATGTATTTTTCAATATGAGTGCATTTTATTAAGTGAAAGTGTATTTTTCACACATCCCAAGTGTAAATATGTTTATACTGTATTTTTGATCAGACTTATTTCAGAAACATAAAAAATCCTGCTGGATGTCTACGTACCTTAAAGGCCTCTGCATGCATGCCTGAACTCCTCAGCTGGTTATTGCGAACGTCAATGTGCTTGAGGGTAGCTGGGAGTTCTGGAAGGGCATAGATGTTGTTGTCAGCCAACATGAGATCCTGAAGCTGTAGCAGTGAACAAAAAGCATCCTCGTTCACTTTACCTATGTGGTTACCACTGAGGTCGATCCGTTTCAGCTGATATGGGAAAAGCGTTAAGTGCAGTTTTCTCTATATTCAATTTGATTCATAATACAATACATTAAGTCTTAAATCTAGCTATAGACTCTTTATTAGCTTACTATCTATGCATTTCAGACCTGATGTAAACTGTGTAATACAGCACGTGTTTGAAAAACCACATTTGTATTTGCAAGAAAGAAGAATGTCTCTTTGAGTCTTACTGAGATTGATGAAGTCTGTGGCCCTGACCTCTGTGATCTTGTTGAACCGACCGTAGAAGTGTTTGGTTTCTCTGGGGAGAAGGGGAATCTGTGTCAGATCTGAGTCATCACAGTACACACTGCCGCTGATGCACACACACAGCAGGCAGGAGGGCATCCCTGCAGTAGAGAGGGAGAGAGGACCATATTATGACGGTTTACACCACCAGAAGGCAAACATTCATAAATTAAGTTGAAAACACAACATTTTTCTCCCCTTTAAAACAATTATCCATCTACCTAAGCCTGTGTCAGGCCCAAACAGGCCCGGACCATGGAAGTCTAGAGTGGAAGGGACAAGTGACTTTGACGGACATGGAGGCAGTGTCACTTCTTCCACATAGTCCTCTGGAGGAACTAAAGCAGGTGGCTGGGTGACTGCTGGAGGAGGAGCCAGCGTCCCAACCTCAGTCAATGAGAAGAAAGAGAGGTTAGACAAAATGACTTCACACAACATAACACACATTTATAGTAAAACATTATGAACACAAGATTATATTTTTGGAGAAATATCTCTACTTTTTTGTTAATACAACTGAAGTCATTGTGCTCAAATGTTGTTCTTTAAAAATTGTTTTATTGGAATTTTTTTCTGGATTCTATGTTGCATGATTTACATTAATATAAAGTTATCATCAAAAATAGTGTCTAATGATTTCATAAAATGTTATATGTATAATGTAATTTATTGTATAAATTAAAACTATACTTAGTACTATAGTAATATAATTCTGACACAATTTCTTAATGTTAAACTGAACTTTTATTTTGGTGGATTGTTGTGAAGACCTGTGTGTTAAATGGAAAAGTGAATGTGAGAATTAATCTAATTAAACAGCTTTGGAAATAAAGTTCAGTAATAAAGTTAATTACAGAGGTGGAAAGTAACGAATTACATTTACTCGCTTTACTGTAATTGAGTAGCTTTTTTGTGTACTAATACTTTTTAAAGTAATTTTTAAAATCTGTAATTTTACTTTTACTTAAGTATATTTTGTTTAAAGTATTGTACTTCGCTACATTTTAAAACACATTAATTACTGAGTAAAAAAAAAAAAAAAAATAAATAAATCGCTCACTGGAAACTACGTCAGTAAATAATGGGCAGGAGGGCAAACTGGCGCTAAAGTCACAAGAAAGATGCAGACGGACAAAACAGGCGTTAGTGGTGCAGACACCACTGAAAACGAAACCCCGTCATATTCTGAAGTTTAACTCGAAGGAAATGAAGTGAACCCTTGGCAATATGTATGCTATATTATGCAGTGTAAGCTGTACTTGCCTAGGAAGACCAAACTAGCAGCTTATAAAATCTCGACAAGACATCAACCCTTCGCAAGAATGTAGAGGTAAGCTAAATAATTCGTTGCATTGGTGGTTAAAATGAAGCTTTGACATTTAAGCAAGAGGTTTTGCACAAATTAGCCAAAAAGACAGTGGTGAGGAGTGTGCTATATATATCATCTGCGTTAATATCATGTTTTTTGTTTTAATGATGTGCGCGCGCATTTATAGTGCGTTCTTTCACTGTGTGATTCAGTCTCCTAAAGTGCATTTAGAATGATCACAAAATGTAAGATATAGGGGCAGAAAATTCACATATTTATATAATTTCATATATTAAATCAAAATCACACAAAGAATGCCGTCTTTTCCACCAAAAATCATCATGAATATATGCATACATATATATAACAGTTCAGTAGGCTAAAAAAGTTAATTAAGAGACTTGCGTTCAGACACCATATTGCCTTTTTTTAGCTCTATTTCTACAACAGAAAATAATTCCAAACACAGCCACCAAAGCACAGTTTTGCGTCTCTGAGCAACGTGACAGTGTTTCGTTTCTGAATGAATCAACCGTTTAAATGATTCGGTTCAATCGCAATGACTCACTTATTAACAGTGACTTGCTGACACATACTGGCCATTTTAATTTCACATTTAAAGTATCTTTTGATTTTTTTTAAATAATTAATTTCTTATCATTTCAAATGAGTATTCAACATTTTATGTCTTGTATATCAAAACATTATTCATGCATTTGTAACTGCAGGTTAAATGCATTCTTGTCCTGCACTAGTGTAATAGATCTAAATGCCACTTCCAATGAATCTTCTGCATTTACTCTGCATTAAAAGATGAGTTTGTTGATACTGATTTGCCTGGTAACAGCCCAAAATTTTTATTATTCTAAATAACTGATTCCTTTAATTAAAAACAACTAGTTTAAGATTAATAGACCTATCCCAGGGGTGTCAAACTCAGTTCCTGGAGGGCCGTAGCCCTGCAGAGTTTAGTTCTAACCCTACTCCAGCACACATATCATGTAGTTTTCAAATAAACCTAAATGATTAGATTAGCTGGATCAGGTGTGTTTAATTAGGGTTAAATCTAAACTGTGCAGGACTGTGGCCCTCCAGGAACTGAGTTTGACACCCTTGGCCTGTCCCATTTTTGACTCCCTCCCACTGTTAAAATGTAACTAAGTAATTTTTACTCTGAGTAAATTTTAAATGAGCTACTTTTTACTTTTACTTGAGTTGATTTTTAGACTGGTACTTTTACTTGTACTTAAGTAAAATTTCATTAATGTAATGGTACTTTTACTTGAGTAGAATATTTTTGTACTCTTTCCACCTCTGGTTAATTATAAATATCATGGTACATTATAAATATAAGTATCGGTATGGATTCATTGCCCAGCCCTACTTGGGATATGTAAGTTACTTTTTACTTACATTTTACTGATGTACATTTTTGTTGTTGTTTTTGTGATTTTGGAGCGAAATAGCACTTATCCTCCTTCAATTTGATTATATAGAAAATAACAGCTTGATATTCTGCTAAACACAACAACATGATGTTGAATAAATGATGACAGAATTGACAAACTGACAAAACTATTAAAACCTCCCCTCACCTCATCCATGTCATCAAAATCATCTGTCTCTCCATAAGTGTGTAGATCCCATGTGTCGGAGTCATAATAATTCTCCAGGTCATATACTGCAGGGCCCATATCATCTGGAGGGGCACTTAGACTGAAGCCCATCAGGGTCCAAACAAGGTACAGTGCCATCTATAAAAGACAAAGTGAATGATCTACTCAGTACCTTGTCATTTTGTATTTGTGATACAGATTTGAGACTCCTTATGGATTCAACATCACTGAGTGTCATTTTGTGGTTTTGGCAATGTCCTCTTTATTTTTATTTTCTTCAGGGATTTTATGACTATCCGCAGGAGCTGTTTGTCTACAGCCCTGTATGCCTGTCACTCTGATGTTTGTTTAAAATCATTTTATTTTCAGAATCTCTGTAATAATTTTTTAGAATATGAATAATTTATAATGTTTTTTTTATTTATTAGCATTATTGGAAACACTTTCTATGAAGCCCGTATTTATGATACATTCTAATGGTATTCTCAAGGCATTAAAATGAATGCATTACACATTATAAAAAACCTTATAATATGTTGCATCATTTCATAAATAATCATAACGCCTTTGTGGCTATTATTTAAGAGTAGGTTATTTATAACACACAATGAATACCATATTAAATATACTTAAAGGGATAGTTCACCCAAAAATGAAAATTCTGTCATCATTTACTCACCCAATCATGTCGCTCCAAACCTGTATGAGTTGCTTTCTTATGTAGAACATAAAAGCAGATATTTTGAAGATTGCTGATAATCAAACAGTTGGTGGTGACTTCAATAATATATATTTTTCCTACTATGAAATATAATTAATTGTAACTTAAGTGGATGCGACATGTGCATTGTGTGTTATTAATCATCATACTCTTAATAGCTATAACCAAAAATAAGTAGGTTTTATAAAACATTAAAACTGTTCTTATGATTATTTATGAGATGATACAACACATTATGAGGTTTTTTATAACACATTATTCATTCATTATAATACCTAAAGAATATATTTATAATGTATAAATACAGACGTCATAAAAAGTGTTACAGGGATATTTTTATTACAGAATTCAGAATTCATTCACGGACCATTGAAGATGCAGTGATATTTATTGCCACAATTCAGTGCCACATTCAGTATACAATAATATAAGTCTTATATAATATTGGAAAAAAATTATATTTAAGATGTACAGTAAAAAAGTAGTGCTCTTCCCTGTTCATCTGAATGATTTCCACTACAATGACCTGCTGGGGGAGCAAGAGTGCTGAGCTGTTTGTCACATTGTACAGCATTTCACCAAATAGTTTCTATCAGCCACCCGGATAACATTAATCAAGCCATAGAGGATGTATAAAATTACAGAATGCTCAATAAGATTCTTTCTAAGAACGAGGATAATTGTGGATGATTGTTGGAAAACTGTCCTTGACTTTTTAAAGAAGCATTCGGGAAGCTACTGTAAAAACTATTTTTGTGCTTAGTGTATAATTTTGGGTATAAACTTTGCAAGACAGTGACTTAAAGAGATTCACACACACACAGTCACACACACACACACACACACACACACACACACAGTCACACACACACACACACACACACACACACACACACACACACACACACAAAAGTTGACTTATGTAAACCTCAAGTAAACCTCCAAACCTGTATGACTTGGAACAAAATTTGTGTGTGTATGTGTGTGTGTGTGTATGTATGTATGTATGTATATATATATATATATATATATATATATATATATATATATATATATATATATATATATATAGTTTTGTTTTGTTTTCCTCTATAGAATGAAAGTTCATATGTTTTTTGAACTGCTGGCAGTTAATAAATTCTTTAAAATATTTTCTGTGGTGTTCCACATAATGAAGAATGGTTTGGAATGACACAAGGGAGAATAAATTATTCATTTAAATGTTCCTTTCCGTATGAACAAAGTGAACAAGATAACTGTTTCAACTGACTAGGACTACAAGATTATTTGACAAGATACACATGGGAACATCACACTGAATAGAAAAACATGACAAAAGGCATGAACTAAAGACTCATGAATCTTAATACTCTAAACCCATTACTGGTAAAAATGATGCTTTAAGTTGTTCCTTAACTAAGAAAATCTCTAAACAATAGTATACTAGTGGTGGTGATTATGATTCATAACTTTTTTGATTTCATTCAGATTTGTTCTCTGATTCTTTATGGTTTTTCTAGGTTACACCGGTAGGTTACAGATAGTAAATCATTCATTCAACAGATTCATTAAAAAAACATTTATTAGTTCACAAGGTCCAGGCTAAAACTTTATTCTGCATTTCGCTGTTAGGTGGGCTTACTAAATTACATCTAAATGTGCATCCATAACACACGTTTACAGAAAAAGCATGAAAAATGGGAAGTTTCTCTTTCTAAAATAGTCAAGAGTGTATGCAGATGATCCGTGAATTGTGATATACAACTAATATAGAGACAAATCTGCAGCAATGGTACACTTGACTGAAGTGTAAGATGTCTCACTTTGACTGTTTTAGTGATGCATCACAGTGACAGAGCATGAAAAGCACTGCAATAGTCTATTGTCTGGACATCTGTTTTGCAGTCACTCAACTGCTGTCGTTTTCTCGACAGAAGCGTTTGATTGGTTGCAGGTGGTAAGGAGACACATTTTTTAGTCATTTTTTAATACTCTTAGATGTCCTCATATTTATCCACATTTGTTCTAACATGTTGAAACAGCTTATGAAGACATTTCAGCAGTGTTATGTTAGTTTTATACTTTTACAGTACTTTTGTTAATATTTTGAATTATAGCTTATAACTGCATATTAAATTTTTTTATGCTTTTGTCATTTTTATTAGTTTTTAAACGTCTATTTAATGTATTTTTATTTTAGTTTTTGTCATTCTAATCTTTCAACTTATTTAGTTGTCAAGTCAACAATTATATTTTATTTCAGCTTTATTTAAAAAATAATAATTTTAAGTTTTAAGTTTAGCACCACAGTTCATGTGCTTCTTCACTATTTGAAACGATACAAATGAATCAAATGATCCATTTTGTCCTCTTTAAATACAGGTTATTTTTACAGGTTTGGGATTTTCCAAATATCATCTCCTCTGTATGAAGCATTGTGGCATGTCTTCACTAATCCAGTGAATTTGTAATTATGTGTGTGTGTTTGTTTCTCATGAAATACTGCTGAGAGCCAAAGCCAACATGCTGACTACTGTGCTATTGTTGAACTGCCTCCAGAGCACACTGCTCCTGAGACATGATGGATACATTTACAGCTTATCAAACACCTTTTGAGAAGGTTTTCTTAACATCTTTAAAATGGATATTGTTGCTTTTTCATCATCTATGAATATCTTGGTAAAAACTTCTCAAACTTCTACATTTTCTATCATTATTTGGCATGGAATTGTGAACCCATTTTTTAAGTAGTTGTACAAAAGATTTTAGAAATTAAAATGTACATGAGGCATATGCAGAATAATTGGCTCTGGGACACTGAATTATTAAAATTTTAAAATACACCTGCATCATGGTTGCATTAAATTAAACATGTTCTAAGGACTACAGTATTCTTAAAACATATGGGGATTGTTTTAAATGTCTTTCTTTCCCATCTCATCCATAAATCTCAGTTATTTTAACAGAAAATAATGAATTGATTGAAAGGCATTATTTTGTTTGTCTCACTGTTGTTCAGGTTATTCAATTCAAAATCCCATTCTTGGAATATTATAAAAAAGGTCATTCTCAGATGATTTAGTTTCAGCATTTCATCCTTGCACAGTGGGAAGAAGACTGGGATCATCTGAAACCTAAAACTGCTTCAATGATATATCATTCACCCCTACAGATGTGCTGCAGTCAGTACAGTACATAATCCGTTTTTTAAGAACAGTCTTGGTTACTTAATCATTTCCAAATGACTTTGATTTGTTGAAAGTGTAAAAAGATGGATCTGCTCAAAACTTTAGAGATGTGAGACTATTGCTAAAATCATAAATATATTGTGAAATATACTGTACGCACAATATCATGAATAATTATTTTTTACTTAATCTGTTGCTGATGCTTTAATTATTATTTTTTATTTTTTTACTAATTCATTCAATGTTAAGAATGTGTTTTAGGTCAACATGACCACAGAAGCCTCACACACATTCTTGAGGAGAAAAACAAGGGTTTTCTTGAAGATTCTTAAAAAAAAAAAAAAAAAAAAAAAATTTTTTAAGGCTGTACAGACAGATACATTGTAAATCTGTGGTTGTGTTTCTGCTTTTAAGTACATGTCTGAGGAAAAGGCTGAGAAATCTTTAGACTAGGGGTGGACCTTTCAAAGGAAGAGACAGGGAAGATAGATGAGCAGATGTACCTGCTGCCAGGTTGAACTGAAATGCTTGCTTGAATTTGGGGGGCCCAGAACAAAATTTTTATGAGTGCCAAATTCATAGAGCCTTGGAGAAAAGGTGGGCCAGTGCCCCAGATCCATATGCTTAGTGGCATAAAGGCACGTTTAATGGACTGTCTACATTACAGGGACAACGTTCAAAGAGGACATGTGCACTAACTAACTCAAACACCACCACAATTACATGAAGTGACAGACACAATCATTCGGACGTGTTGTCTGAATTATACAATTCAATCTTTTTTTGTACTAAAATTGCAGTCTGATTTATTGTGTAAAGACTTCGTGTAGTTGAACCATGGAATGATGGTTCACCATGGATGAACATAATCACATGGTTGGTAGATTATTTTTCTATTATAATGAATTAACTATTAAATATGACATGAAATATGAGAATGTGAAAAAAGATTATTCATAATATATATGAAATAAAAAAACTGAAAAATTGGTATGTGTGGTTTTTAAGTAAAGTTATAATTATCATGAACAATATAATTTTACAAGGTGTAAAAAAAAAAGTTATTTTGACACTGACACAAGGTGATTATACAAGGTGAGGGGGCGGGTGTGTTTTGAAACAATTTAATTCATAAAAATAAATAATGAGAACATGAACTAGAAGACGTCATGCGCTAATTAGCATATTTATGAGTAAGTGCATCGTATTGTATTGCCTCCCTTTTTTTTAACTGAAAGTGCTGCTCCTCTCTGGGCTCGCTGAACACAGCAGATAAAGAGAAAGGTTTGCGCTGGGAAAGAGAGACCTCGTGCTTGTGCGGCAGAACCCCCCGGCAAATCACACCCTGTTTATACCTTACACAAAACTCCATAACAAAAGCCAGACAAAAACATAGCTAAAACCAAAAAGGGCAGAACTAGACAGTGGACCCAAGTAGCGGACCGGCTAGACAATGAAATTGACAATATTTTTATGAGCTGGCCCCACTCTCATGAGACCCATAAATGCTGCTAGAAGATTGTAGCGGGCCACACTGTGGTTGCCGCTACTACATACAATGTGGGGGAAAAGGGTTTGAGGTTAGCAAAAATATTTTTGCAGTCCCAAAAGTCCTGGGATGCTGAGAGGGGAGTGTAAAACTTAGGGCTAGAAGTGCACAACGTTAATATAGCAATATTAATATGCTGGGAGATTTGAAAACTTATGCTGTTAAATGTTAACATCGCACATATCCAGCTTCATATCTATGGGTTTTCATATGTATTCGGGTTGTTCGGTAGCTCACGGAGTAAGGAGATGTACTTGAAAAGTGAGGAGCTCTGGTTTGAATCCTGTGTAACCACGGCTCTACAAAGCAGTTCAAATCTGCATATAAGGAAGTTAAAACCCTTACGAAAAATAACCATGGTTTTATTATAGTAAAACTGTAGTAACCCATGGTTTTTTGGCGTGTTGACTACCATTTGTATAACCACAGATTTACTACAAATACCATGGTTAAACTATGGTTAATTTAGCAAAACCATGGTTAATTTGTGGTTACCATGGTTTAACTATAGTAACCATGGTTTTTTGGTTTTATTTGTAGTAAAACCATGGTTAATTTTCATAAGGGAATGGCACAGTTGCATCAGCAAATGCGTTTTATATCAGTTTTGCATAGTAGTTGACGGATATATCGGCCGATATTTGCCATTTTTCAAATATCGGCATTAGCCAATAATTTTTTCTGCCTGGCCGATGTGTTCAAGGCGGGACTTTTATTTTGACGGCGCTGAGAGCGGCAGCACCTGCTTACACTCTCTCTCTCTTGTTCATCGTCGTTGTTAGCAGTTTAGTCTAACACGGTTAGAAATCTGTCTAATAATCAGATAGGACTGTTAAACAAAGGAATTAATGTATACAAAAAGTATTATAATGATTGCTTTTATATTATTAGTCATAGAAAGGCAAACATTATAATACTTTCTCGTTTACCGTAAGCAAATATGCATTTATATTATCATTTAAACAAATCTTTGTATGACTAATGAACATTTAATATCACAAACCTTGCAAACTTAGTCGAATCCAGCTGTGAGATCTTGTGTCCAGCATGAAACTGCGTTGAAATGTGCATGGGGTACGTAAAAACGGTGTTGCACGAAAAGTTCACAGAGGTACATATTTTTTTGAGACCAGGTTGAAGTAAATCCCTGAAAACAGATGAATGAGGTTGCCAAATTTCTAAGATGAATGGAATATTTGATGAAACAATTAAACAGCCAAAACAGATCCAAATGGACATCAGTGTGCTATAGTGTAGTCTATGAAACATCCATTGCTGGGAAGTCATGTGACACAATGTGCATCTGCTTCAGAAATTTGATGGTATAAGGTTATAGGAGCAAGAGTGTGTCAGAGAGAGGGAAACAACAACTAAAAGCTTTAAAAACAGTTAAGTTAGATGTTATTTTGAAGGCCATGTGAAACATCTGGAGTTTAATGGATTAAAATGTGGAATCTGTTCAAGCCTCCAAATGGAAAACAACATCGAGCTAGTGGATAAAAGAGGACGGAGGGTGCCTGGAAAGATTTGCTGCCAAATAGATTTCACAGTGGTTCATCTCACAGGACTAATTAAGGAGCTACATGTTGTGATGTACCTGAAAAAAAAAATCATTAAAGTTTGCTGTTCCTTTAATGAGTTTGAGTGATCATAATTTAGAATGTTGGACAGTTAATAGCAAGGCAACTTGAATACATTTAAATCCACATGGTAATTATGTGCATATTTAAAGACTTTTTTAGGTTTTGTCAGAATTATGTCATTCTGACAAACATTGCTTAAATTTTAAAAGCATGTGCAAAATCAGAGCTTTACATTGTCTATTAAGAGCTGCTACTTGCATATATGAAATAACCAGGGTCACCTAAAAGCAAAAAGGGAAGAAAAGAAGAGTGATCTACAGTGACAGCACACATGCTTTGGACCTGTAATGGATTTCACTCTCTCCATCTTGAAAGAGACAACACATATGTGACCCATGTGCATATGGTTACTGTGGTGTAAAGATGTTCATGTGAGATATGCATATTTTACTCACCCATGCACAGAATGTGACTTATAATTCTGCACTGACTCCATTTCGAAGACAGTAGAAGACAAGGTCAAGATGGACTAGACAAAATTTAGATTTTCTCATTGTTCACTAGAAGGTTCTGATCATAGTTTAAACAACTACTTGATCTCCATAAAAAAAGTATATTTTGCTTGTGTAAGTCATAGTTTATATGAGGTTGAAAATTAAAGCTTTGCTTTGTGTGTGTTGGTTAAATTTGTGGCTGTAATGACTAATATAATGACATTTTTCACAATCCGGAGCTCAATGTAATACAATTTGTACCAGCATCTCAGCCTGTTTAAATCCCCCCATTTTTTTCATCCTTCATGGATTTGTGTGTTTCAGACTGGATGTCTGAACAGAACAATGTGTCATTGATCACCTAAATGATATGTAGTTGGAATTAATCATCTTATTTCAAGAGACTAATGACACCAATTTCTAGCAGAGACAGAAATGAAGTTTAGAAGCAATTTAATTAGAGTTAGGTCTTGGATGTCGGAGGTACTTTCAACTGGCGGAAATATCTAGAAGTCAAAGGTCCTTCCACTTTGTATCGTTCAGGTTATAATGTCTAATGGCATACTGTATATTAATTTAACATGATCAGGATTTAAGTGAACTTTTATTTGTGTACAATAACTCAATGTGTTATGCAATGTATAAATCAGTCTTTTTTAAACTCTTGAACAAATATGTGAATGAATGGTCTAAATGAGTTTGCACAGCTGGGGAGAATGAGGTTTCAACATTGTAACATTTCGGTCATATCTGGCCATTTGCCTTCATTATATTACTAAATATATACCATTTCTCAAGAACAAAAGCAAGTTATACAAGGTTTGAAGTGACACGAGAGTAAATGCTAAAAACATACCATTACCTTCCAATATATCTTTCATAAGAAAACTACTTACGATCTGCAAGTTTCTTTCAATGGAAACTTAGCCTTTAAAAAAAGCATTACAATTGTAGAATGAGGAGATGATTTGGCTTCTTTATTGGATTTTAAACTCATCCCCAAAAAGGTCTGGAGGTAACTTATATTGGTCTGGAGGGAGCTAAAACTTTCTTCATCAATAAAATTGAAGGATGGTGAGAATGATCTGAGTGAAGAGAAAGTGAGATCTTTTCATAAGCCCAACAGGGGGAGAAAGAGGAGGAGGAGCTCTTTACAACAGCTCACTTTATTGGTCCACCCTAGACCTGAGGAAGAAACATTCACCCTCTCAATGTGGCACACCTCAACTGTTTCACATGCAGATCTGTTCAAAACAGACATCAATATCTGGATGTTTGAAGCCTACAGAAATCTTCAGAGGGGCAGACATTATCTTCATTAGAATCAAACGTAAAACAAAAAGACTAATCCAATGAATCTACATGTGGACTTCATTGCTTTCAATTTGCTCAGGTCAGCCAGATGAACAGACACATAACAGCCCACAAAGCCAAGGTAAGTCTGCTGCTCTCCTTTGACATATGCTTGTTGCTTAAGGGAAGTGTTGAAGTGACTGCTTGTGTCATTTAAAGCTTTTAATCGATTTTTAAAAACCTGTTTTCAATTTCTGCCTTCTGTGCGATTAATACGTTATATTGATGTGTAGAATGAGGTTCGTTTAATGCCAGATACAATCCCTGAAGAGACTCAATTTGATCTCCCTCTTGTGAAACTTGAGAACACCATTTTCCTTTCTTGTTGAACCTTTTGCCATAGATTTTTATTTCTTGTCATCAAACTATTTAAATGTAAGAATGGCAAACTATTATATAACTGGGAACAAATTTTTACGAGACATGGAATTTACAGAAGAGAACGGTGGACTGTGAAACGTCATTGCTTCAGCAAGCTTCCTTTTTAGGCAACTGTTGAGTAATTCCTGATAGTTATTCTGGCTATATGATTGTCGATTGTTGAGTTGCTATGTCCACTTTTACTCCTTGGTATTTTTTATTTGGTCAACAACACACAAGTTGTTTAATACAGCCTTTAAGATCAGGTGATGGAAACATTCACTTTATGGGGTCTTTATTCTTGTCACCTGATATCACTATGCTTTATTGGCTAAATACCCAAGGACCCATGCGGGAAACACTGTTTCCGTTGGATTTTACAGTTGTTATTAAAGCTGTTTTATTTCTTTGAACCAAAATAAAAAATAAATATAAAATAAAATAAAAATCAATATATTTTTTTTTCTCCAACACCTTGACTTATATATTATATTCATTCATTTTCAACACTCTGTGAGTCTAGTAGAGCATAAGTCTAAGTGGAAGTCCATGACATGTGGAGTCCCACAAGGCTCAATTTTTGCACCGCTCTTGTTTAGCCTTTATATGTTTCCACTAAGTCAAATAATGAGAAAGAACCAAATTGCCTACCACAGCTATGCTGATGATACCCAGATTTACCTAGCCTTATCTCCAAATGACTACAGCCCCATTGACTCCCTCTGCCAATGCACTGATGAAATTAATAGTTGGATGTGCCAGAACTTTCTTCAGTTAAACAAGGAAAAAACTGAAGTCATTGCATTTGGAAACCAAGATGAAGTTTTCAAGGTGAATCCATACCTTGACTCTAGGGGTCAAACAACTAAAAATCAAGGAATCTTGGTGTGATTCTGTAGACAGACCTTAGTTTCAGCAGTTATGTCAGTAGCAGTATCTAAATCAGCATACTATCATTTAAAAAACATTGCAAGAATTAGATGTTTGTTTCCAGTCAAGACTTCGAGAAACTTGTTCGTGCCTTTATCACCAGCAGGGTGGACTATTGTAATGGGCTCCTCACCGGCCTTCCCAAAAAGACCATTAGGCAGCTGCAGCTCATCCAGAACGCCACTGCCAGGATTCTGACTAGAACCAGAAAATCTGAGCATATCACACCAGTCCTCAGGTCCTTACACTGGCTACCAGTTACATTTAGGATTGATTTTAAAGTACTTTTACTCGTCTATAAGTCACTCAATGACCTAGGAACGAAATACATTGCAGATATGTTCACTGAATATAAGCCTAACAGACCATTCAGATCACTAGGATCGAGTCAGTTAGAAATACCAAGGGTTCACACAAAACAAGGGGAGTCCACCTTTAGTTACTATGCCACCCGCAGTTGGAATCAGCTTCCAGAAGAGATCAGATGTGCTAAAACCCTAGTCACATTTAAATCTAGACTCAAAACCTGCATTTGTTGAATGAGCACTGTAAGATGTACGAACTTGATTGCACTGTATCTTATGTATGCACTGTATTTTATGTAAAATCATTTTCTATTTCTACTTGTTTTAAATTCATTTTAAATAAGTCAATTTTTAAATCATTTCCAAAGTTTTAAAATTGCCTGTTTTATTTTTGTTCTTCATAATTATTTTACTTTCTTTTATGCAAAGCACTTTGAATTACCATTGTGTACGAAATGTGCTATATAAATAAACTTGCTTTGACTTGCCTACATGAAGTAAAAAAAAAAAAAAATAGTACATTAAATGGCGACAGACTGTCTGAAGTGCTTTTGAAATTTCTTTGATTTGCATTTTATTACCTAAGCTACATTTGCTTGTCACCCTGACATCTGTAAAGCTAACTGAATTTAATCTGAGACAAACTATTTGCAGTTACTTGCCACAAATGTGCCTTGTTAAGCACCCTTTCTGTCACCGATAAGGCTGAGCTGAAGAAGCTTGTAAGGTATTGTCAAGATGTTGTTAACATGCTAACATGCATCACATCCGCCATACACAACACAAGACTCTGTGTACATCTAGCTCTTCTGTGGAGACGGGCTTCAATGACTTTGAGCAACGATCTAGTCATCTATTTCTTGTTTACTGATCTGGCAAACATCCTAAACACACAGTTTCAGGGGCTTTTCACACCAGAGATTTATGAAATTTGTTTTTGTGTTATGAGAGGTTAAGAAGTACTTATCCCCACGTTATTGCTTTATTTATTGTATTATACAGTATTATAACATTATATGATAAACCCCTTTTGTGTTCCATAAATTATGTTACATAATTCAGAAGATCTAGAATGCAATGAATATTAATTATAAACATAAGGTTTTCTAGTTAAACCCAGTTTGGCATGACTGATTGGGGAGTTAACTGAGGTTACATTCCTTTTCCATCAAAATCTTCTCCCTTTCAACAGCAGGTTGCTTCAGGGTGATTGCCACTGTTGTTAATATAACATTAAGTAGCTTTGGATATATTTGAAGTTGCATCTAAGTTGGTGGAAAAAATAGATCAAGCTGTTTGTTATCATTAATTTTGCTAGCAATTAAAAAAATAATTACAAAGACATGGCCCTTTTTTTTGCAGACCCTATACAATGTGAAATTGGTCAACAACATTACTTATGTCCAGTCACATTTGGTGTTTTATTGATTATGTGATGTTTTATACTATTGTAATTATATTATTTACAATTTTTACATTCTTCATCACTATGTACAACCCACTGCCTATCATTTTTAAAAGCTTCCAAAACTGCAATAATAAGTACACTTTTGGGGAATGCTATCAGTATGACCAGTGTCTGAAGCACATGAAAACATTTCCACACCAGTGGCGACTAGGCTTAAGTAGTTCAGAGAATGCTAAGGGAATGAGGTGACTTGATCTAAGCAAAGCAAATGTCTGAACTGTATGAGCACCTCCTCAAAACACAGCCTGTGGGTGAGGCGTCATCTTCTTCTTGCTTTACAGTGGATTGCAGACTTAAAAGTTCATTACCACCACCTATGTCTCAAATGGACCATTGACACTCCTAATTGGTAAATGGTAAATGCATAATTGAATATAATCCATAATTGAGATCGTAGATAGAGTGTCAATGGTCCATTTGAGAGATAGGTGGCGGTAATGCACTTATAAGGCTGTGTTTTGAGGAGGGGCTCATACAGTTCAGGCATTGCAGTGCATCTGAGGTAAAAAAAAAAAAAAAAAAAAACCTATATAAATACTGTTCAGTTTCTTGCACAGACCGATTGATTTGTGTCTTTACTCATCAATGTATCACCACGAGCTGTATAGGGTTTAATTTGGTTTTGTATTTTATGTTTTAATGTCTTATCCATGATTCCTGTTCACTTTCATTATAAGACTGACAGACTGCAACGGTTAGACTTAAAAATCTTTGTTTGTGTTCTACTGAAGAAACAAAGTCACCTACATATTGGATGCCCTGGGGGTAGGCAGATAAAAATCACATTTTTATTTTTGGGTGAACTAACATTATCTCTTTAATGGTCTAGTGTTTTCCTTATTATGATTTTCTATGGGAAACCATTTAACGTCAAACATTGCACATTGTGTTTAAATTCTGGCTTTATCTGCTTGCCTGAAAAAAATATACATCATCAATAAGGTCTTAACTAAATTTCACCTTTTAATATCTGCGATTTACAACATTACTACTTAATGCAAACTGCGTGAAAATAACTGGCGGTCAGTGGAGCAAAGCTTTGTTTTGCCCTCAAGGTGGGCATTCCTATGACAGTGTGACATCAAGTGAAAACTATCAATCAATGGGGAAACTGAATTAAAGGGACATGTGTTGACATGACCTTAAAATAAGAATTGACAATTTAAAAGCTGCAATAAAAATAAATAAATAAATACAAAACTACTTCTATTCAGGTGCGATTTTGTAAATAAAACTCATAATTGTTTTGTGATTGTAGGTAAGGAATCTGTGCATCTTCCTTATCCTGTGCTTTTATTTGGTGTATGCTGGTGTGCCAGGTCCATGTAAGCACTCTGTCACCCGGGACCATCTCTTAAATTTAAGACGTCTGGTAAGATATGCTGCTTTTACTGCCAGTAAATCACCTTGTGGGCTAAACAAAATGTAGTTGCATTATAAAATTATACGGAAAGGGATTTATTATGCTTTGTTATAAAATCTCACAGCAAACCACAGCTGTATGTAATGATCACTCATGCATAAATCATAAGTTAAGATGGAATTCAGAAATATTTTGGCATTACATTTTTCTAAATGAATGGCAGGGCACTAAATAGTGCTGACTGTCGAAAATGCCATCTAATGGGAAAAAGTTGCATTAAACTGTCTGACCTATTAAAATTGATTAACATAAGGCAAACTATGATTTTTCCACACAATGCTTTCCTTTGCAGATGAAGAACCAGCTGCAAAATGGTTGTTCAATAACCTTCACCTTCACTGAGCGGCAGAACCTGGTACGCACATTTTCACTTTTTTCATGTAATGGCAGATATGGCTTACCCAACATTCCTATGGGCATTTCAACCATTATGAACAGTATATAAAAGAACCCTGATATGATCGTCGTTGACATTCTGGTATAATAGATCATCCTACCATGCCACAAAATCAGACACTTGTCTGAAACAGATGTTCCATAAGATCATGTTTTAAGCCAGAGAGGCAGCAAAACCATATGTAAGCAGGTTAACAGTCATACTAACTAACTAATTTATATATATATATTAGTGGTGGACCGTTATCAGCGTTAACGTGCTGCGTTAACGTGAGACTCTTATCGGGCGATAAAAAAAATATTGCCGTTAATCTATTCTCAAAGTTGGGTTGAGAGCTGGGTCTATACTAAGCAAGCTATGATGACTTTCACCTTGATTTTTTATATAACCGACTGGCTGAGGCCAGCCTAAAAAGATGCTCAGGACAGTTGACGGGCCACTGCTGCGCATCGTCACGAAAGCTTATCTTTTTCACGTGTTTTTAAGCCTTACCGCTTGTCGATTTAAACATTAAAGCATCCAAACACAAGATTCGGAAAAGCTGAACAGAGCTGGTTACTCACGCGCTGTGTTCGGTGCGCACGAGAGAGATCGAGAGCCGCGTATCACGGACAGCGACACTGAACCGAGCTCTCTTCTGCGAAGTTCTCCTCGAAGTCCCTCCTGCACCTGAACAAACAAATACAAATCGCAGTTTGAACAAACAAAAAGATGTGAAAGAGCCCAATTCAGTACTCGCAGTGTTCTGGTGTTCAGGGCTCACGCAGAGAGAGGCGTCTCAAAACACTTGAACACCGAATTTGCTTATTTTTGCTCTTGTGCCGACAAATACATACAAAATATGTAAAAATATCCACCTTGGAAATTATGCTCGAAAAAACTGCCAGTTATTTCTTAAGTGAAAGTAAACAGTTGAGGAAAAAAATGTGATGTGTATTATATATATATATATATATATATATATATATATATATATATATATATATATATATATAGCAAAACTGAAATAATGTGAGAATGTTGAAGGTGTCTGAATAAATGTAGGTTTGATTGTATATTTCATTTTTACATTGAAGACTATCCAGTGCTATTTTACATTTAATTATTTGGTTTCTGTACCTTGACACCTACAAACTTGAAAAAAAACTTAAACATTGTGTAAATAGCACAAATAAATACAAATAAATTAACATACAAATAAAACAATTTCAAACAGGGCCCACCTTCACCGGGTCCGGCTGACCCCAGCTATGGCCCTGCTCACGCCTGTTTCACACATACTCCATCTGCAGTGCGTATGCAGTCCGTGTGCGTTACATATGTGGTGCAACACAGACTCGATGTGCTTTCACACAGGATAAGTTTGCAGTCCGCTACTCAGTACGTAAACGATCGCTGCACTGCTGCAGACGCAACGCTCCTGGAACGCAACTGGAATCCGTTAACATGGGTGCGTAAAAAAATATGCAAACGCAGACGGAGTATGTGTGAAACAGGCGTAAGGTTGTTTGCACCTTGTGCAATGTGGAATTAGTTTACAGCTTTTTCAAGCACTTTGTGATGCATTTTGCAAACAGGAGATGAGCCCCTTTTCTAATGCACCACCTGGCTTGAGAAACCCCTTCTCAAAGACTTTTTGTCAATTTTATTTGGGTAACACAAATATTCTGAATGCCTTTGGCAAAATTTGAATGAGCCATTTTAATCTATATTAATCTAGATTAATTTCAAGATCACAGTGAGATTAATCTAGATTAAAAAAATGAATCTATGCCCACCACTAATATATATATATATATATATATATATACACACACACATACACACACACAGTAGCATATATCATTAAATTTACCATCTTCATTTACATTTCATGACATCCGAAGCAGTTGCACTAGAACTCCCTGAATTTTTGGAACATGACTGTACAATTTGCACAAGCAGAAGCTCAATTCTTCCACAGGGGAATGATCCTGGAGTTCACTATTATGTGGTTGTGTCTCTCAGCAGCTCTACTGCAGTTTGAGGGACTGTGAATACTACAAAATCCTTCTGAGCAAAATAAACGGTTTTGAGGGCTTGTTTAAAAAAGTATTTTGGCCTGTCTGAATCTACAATGTCAGAAAGTCAGAACTCATGAATCACGTACTGTCTTTTCATGGGGATCACCCATGAAGTTCTGAAGCTTTTTTTTTTTTTTTCTAAAATGGCTCTTATTCCAAGTTAGATTTATTGGAATATTGTTTTATTGGATGATAGTTACCACTAGATGTAGGGAGCCTGTCCCTCTTGTAAACCCACCAGGGTCTGGGGATATCCCATTCTGCACTAATCTAATAGTTTCTTAGACCTCCTGAGGGGAAATGGGGCTACCTAATACTTTAGCCATTTCTTTATTTATTCTAGGGTCTAAGGGGTTGGGGATATTTTATGAACCTGAAGAGTGCTTGGAGGTATAAAGGTTAATGTAGAAATCTAAAAAAAAGCTTTGTTGAAATCAGCCAGATGTGCAGTGAGATTGACACTCTGGGATAAAAATTACTGGAATATAAATCTAAAGACACTGGCTGCATGAGCCTGCTGGGCTAAAAATGTCCCCGCCTTATCAAGCCTGATACTATAGCATAATGGCCAATAACATCTTCAGTAACTTGTACTGGCTCAAACAGTACATTCTTACTTATAATGATAGCAGCCCCCTCTAGTCTTAGCAGAGAATTTTGAATAAAACATGACTCATCCAAGCCCTTTTAATACATTCGACATCTGATGTTATAAGATGGGTTCCCTATAAAAATATAATACCACCTTTCAAATGTTGCAGCTGTGTTATTACCTTACCAAACTTAATGGCCTTGTTCATTCCATTCAAATTCGATGAAATCAGGCGCACACCTTTACCCATCTTTGTCGTATCAGCAGCCATCTAGAACATTGTATGGGGTTGAGGTGACTTGTACTGTATGACCTCCTGCAATGTGAAAAGAAAGGAAAGAAGACAGAAAACGGGGGATAGAAAGAAAAAAAACTGTTAACAAATTGTGGCCTTAAAGATATCCTCCAAAGTTCAAACAATATGCAAGCAATACAGCTCAATGCTTTCAAGACTTCCAAAGTCTCATTCCCACCACTTACATAACGGTCAACCTCCCTTCTCGTAATGTAAAAAAAAAAAAAAACTGGACAAAGGATAGCTTAACAGACCCAGAAAACCAAAACAGAAAACAATAATAAATAAGAGTACATTCAAACATAAATTAATCAAAATTAACTACCCATATATAAAGTGCATTAATTGAATATACAAATAATATAAACATGAAGGGTACAGAACCAATCTAAAGTATTATAAAAATACATAATATAGTGGGTGTGTATATCGAAAAAACTTTAAAATGAACAGGTACAGTGATGTGAACACGAGGGTACACTCAGCCCATCCATAATGCCTAATGAGAGCTATCCATACATCTACAATAAAGAGAACATAAGCATATTCATATGCGACAACCAAGCAACAGCCAGTCAGCCACTTAAATCTGTATTGGAATCAAAATATTTAGCAAATGCTGCATCATGAGTCACTAACTGAACCAGTCACAAATTACTGCATCAGTCGCTTTGGATTTAGTCCTCAGCAGAAGGTAAAGATTTAATGTAGTCCTTGGCTTCAGTGACCTACGCAAGCCTTCTCCTATCTCCCTCCTTCATTACAATAGTAAGCCTGGCCATGAACAAAAGCATTGGTGTAGGCCCAGTATTGTTCAGACAGCACTTCTTTGTACTTGGAACACTGTTCCTTTTCCTCGCAAATGTTCATTTCCTTCTGCTGTAACTTGTGAAGCCAGACAATAACAGGCCAAGGACTCTCCCCCGGCCTCAGACAGCGGCCGATGCGCTCTCTCAGACAGCGACCGATGCGCTCTATTACTTTTCAGTGGAGATTCCAGGACTCCATCCACAAACACTTCTGCAAGTAGCTCTGAGAAGACAGGGCTGAGGTCCTTCACTGGATTCAGGTAATCCAATGATTCTTATGGTATTACGCTGGCTATGGAACTCGACACAACTTTGGCAAGCAGTTCATTGCTCTCTGTTAACATAGCACAGGTAGTTTCTGAGGCGTGTGTTGACTCGTCCTGTGAATTTGCAAGTGAAGCAATCTTTGAGGCAAGTTCCATCACAGTAGCTTGAATTTTGTCCAGCTTTATCTCGAGTGTCGAAACAGTGGTTTTAAAGTCTTTAAAGCGAGCAGCCCAGTGTTCCTCCACTAGGTTAGATATAGCTACTATGCTAACATCTTTACCATCATCTCCATATGCCTCAACTTTTTCGTTTTGTCTTGTTTTGCTGATTTAGGTGCCATAATGCGATACAGATATGTGTGTGATGACAATATTGTCCAATTTGTCATAAAACAGAAATAGACTTGGGGTTTTAAGGCAGTTCTAGAATAAAAATTTGCGAGAGCAAGACTCTACACAAGGGGTGACACACTAGATGGTGGGCCAGAGCATTGTCAAAGGATAATTTAAGAAATTAATTAATGAAAAATGCAACTAGAATTTCCTGTGAAAGACTTGTTACAGTGTTTTTTGTAACTGGTAGTGAGCTGTTACTCTGTGTTAAATATTGTAGTAGGACAGTTATTTACAAAAAGCCACATTTGTGTGGTGGTGTCCGGGTTTTACACTGAATAAATTAATAAAGCAGAGAAGTGACATGTAATCTGGCAAGTATCTTCATCAGCCTGGAACACAGACCACCTTGATAAAACACACATATGTGGGAGATGCTGAATGGATAAAAATAGCAAAAAAAAAAAAAATAAGAGGACTTGAATAAGCCCATTAATGGCATGTTTGAGTCATGCTCTTAACAATCTATGATTTAATTCCTCTTTCCACAATGTGAATAATAAATGTGTATCATTTTAATATGCTTGTTACACAATGGAGCCTAACTTATTGCAATATATTGCAATAATATTGCAGCCATTTAGTGAGCATAAGAGACTATTTGTTCAGACATTTTAAAAATTTTTTATTTTAACTCATACTTATTTGGTTTGAACTGATAAACTGCGCAAATGCTGAGCCATACCATGACTGTAGTGTTGCCATCATGTTGTGTCTGTGATACAGTATGTATATTGTGCCTGTTGTTATATTATTTATCTGGCTTTTGTATAAATGTACATATGTGTAAAGTCTCTCTAGCACTGAAAGTTAACTGGGGCTGGATAAGGCAGACAGGGTCTCAGTGGACTGTCTCAGATTAGTCTACTTGCTCACCTGGTCCAGAACTCCAAAATAGTTTTAAATGCATCGTTTATAGCCCCAGATTCTTAACATGGCCAAGGGAGTTTGGGGGAAGGTATGACATGGTTGCACACTTACAATATTTATAAAAGAACAAGTGAAGATGTTGCTGTATCCTGTAAGATTGCTGTTGTCAGTACAAATAAAGATCCCTTTGTCTTCTTGTCATTTTCTTCCACATTATTTCCTGTAAGTGTTTCAGATTTTTTCAAAGTGGTCAAGATTTTTTTTTAGCCTATCAGTACTTTTATAAAGAAGCTAGCCATTATAATTTAATTCCTTTTTGTTCCATTTTTCAGTTTACACAAAACCTTGACAGTTGACACTCAAAACTATCACCTCTTATCAGCGTGATTATGTCATGCTTTATTCACACTGCCAGTGTTTTCACACGATGAAGTTCGAAGTTCATCACACTCTTTAGCACCAGGAATTAAACAAATTAAACTATTTTTACTTGTTGTTGAAGTCAGAGAGAGTCTGTTTAAAAAGGTTTTTTAAACTCTCAATTCGTTTCATGTTAAGCGTGAAAAGGAAACGTTTACTGAACCATGGCAGAACTAAAATAGTGAAACATGCTTTTGGAAATGTACATGGCCATCAGTCATGTTACATTTTTGAAAGATCACAGGTTGAAGAGTTAGACACAAACTCACAAAATTTAGTATAAAGAAACATGGTGTATAACACCACATTAAAAATAGGCCTGTGTGTTATAATGTGTGACCCAGGTCTAAATAACATCAATGTGTGTGATGATATCGAATGTTCATTGTGGTTGTCATATGTTTGTGTGTTCCAGAGTGTTGTGTGTTATGTTAAAGCAGCTTTCCCTCACATACTGGAGCTACTCAACACCCAATTCAGATATGCTAAAGACTCAGACAATTACCGCTATACTAATTCACTGAAAAACTTGATCTACAACGTTTACTCTCAGAGATGCATCCCTCCAATCAATGAAGAGAATGAGGTAAGTAAGTCCATCTTTATTGGTTCTTAAAATCTTAAATGTTCTATTAGTTATAATAGGATTATGGAAGAAGATGATATTTGCCTCGTACTTCTGTAAGTTTCATAAATTATTGTATTTAACAACATAAATGTCTACAAATATAACAACAAAAAATCAACAGGAACTGAAAGAGTAATTACTTCATGGAGCAGTTTAGAAATGTTTGTAATAAAATGATGAACGATAATTATACCAAATAATTGCAAGACTTTTAAATGACAAATAACAAAACATCTTGCAGCTTAAAGAAAAAAAATATAAGCAGAAACATTAGGCATTGAATTCTAGGTACATTCATTTGACTTGTATAAAGTTTCAATGGGAAAGAGTCAACAAACCAAGAGTCTTGGACAGTAGCTAGTAGTTTTGGCAACAATGATTTTTTTGGCTTTTGTTAACAATGACTTCATTAAAATAGACTTTCTTGCAGGAATGTTGGACTAAATATTAAATTCTGGCCATTTTTGTAATTTGGTTGTAACAGGGGGAACTATGTGTTTATACTATGGGTTTATTCTGACTGCTGTGTTTCGATAAGTGACAGTGGTTGATGGGAACAAAGTTTCATTGAACAAAAAGTTTAGAAAAGCTTAGCTTAGCACCATTCATTCCTTAGGATCCAAACAGGGATAAATTTAGAAGCCAACAAACACTTCCATGTTTTCCCTATTTAAAGACGGTTACATGCGTAGTTACACAAGTAAGTATGGTGACACAAAATAAAACGTGGCAATTTTCTATGTCGATAAAATAATGTTAACTATAATGTATGCCGGAAGAGCACTTCGCAGCACTTCGACCTCATTGCAGTAATATCATCACTCTATGCAAGCACTACGTGGAGCTCTAAATGGCTTATTTGATCGTGCACACGCGCACAAACAATGTCGGAAATTCCTTAAAGGGGGCCACAAACATTTGGAAAACATAATATTGAAACTGTGCCTAGTTATACAACCTGGTCACATGGAATTCAGAGTGGTGCCTATTTAAGTTAACCTCTGCCAACATGAAGTTAACTGGACCACATGCTTATGTGATCTGTATCAGCTACATAAATTATTTCTACTAAAGCATGTCTAAAAAAAGTGCAGAGGAAACCTTTCAAGTTGCAGTCCTAATTAAATCGTAAATAATTGCCATGGTGCATCATATTTCTTTGTCAACACTATTTTAAAACCAAAGTCAGACAGTTTGTTGTCTTTGACAGGATGTACACACAGGAAAACCAGTGTAAATCACATAGCTACTTTTATATAGACCTATCCTTTTTAACCAAAATGTTTTAACCTCAAAAGGCAATGGATATGTAATTTAATGGTCTGCTTTAATTACAATTTTGCAGTAAAATAATTTTGCAATGGCTACTTTTACATGCAACCAAATAATTTGTTTGTAATCGGATTGATGGCTCAATCGGACTAGAAAAGCCTTCATGTAAACACCTTAATCGATCTGATTGAGCTCGATCGGAATGAAATTTCACTCAGATTGAAGAGGGTGGTATATTCCTTTTCTAACACGGTTGAGAGTGCATGTAAACACTTGATCGGATTGAACCCTGAAACCGAAATGACTTTGTATGTGCAATAATGCAGAAATAGCGTAATGACGTATGACGTGCGGAACAAATTTCTCTTCCTTTTGAATAAAGTGTTGTATAAATGAATGTCCTGTCATTATAAAACTCTGCTTTCACTCTGCAACTGTGAAGTGGAGCAGGACAACCTTCCAACAGTCCTTGTTTTGGATATTTATATGTATATTTATCCATAAATGGATCAATATTAATTGTGCTGTTAAAAACTGTGTAGGAGAGTGGTTATTATGTGCAAACAGTGAGAAACTCTATATTTGTGCAGTGTGCACATGTAAAAAAAAAAAAAAACTTGTGACATATAAATGCACACATCCAAGCCGATCACTTTATTTAGCGTTCATGTAAACAGTACAATCAGATTCATTAATTGGAATGTATTCAGTCCGATTAAACTAAAAATTATGCATGTAAACGAAGCCAGTGACCTGTGTAGCCTGCCACCTGGTTTCCCAGCTGTTGGCGTTCAGTATACTGCAGAGAGTAATAGCCTAATTCTGCTGAAAAAAACAAACAAACATGTTTTTCACCCTACAGAATAGCCCAATGAGGTTCCTAAAAGCCCACATGACTTTGCCCAGAGAAGCTTTAGAGAAAGCTGAGGAAGTGATTCGCATGTATATGGGTCTGATGACTCAAAGCGACAAGCCTGTGGACTGGAACTGTGAGGAGGAGTACACAGAAGATCTCCCAGAATCCAGCACTGAACCTCTCAGCCAAACAGCAGGTAGCACAACTGCATCTCAAATAACACGCTATCGGGCTCACAAGATTTCGAGAGCTTTCACGCAACAGTTTAACAAGAAGTTAAAGAACAAAATTGCCAAATTACAACTAGCTTATATGCAAATGAACTTTGCAAATGAGTCTTTTTCTCTACCTTGCTGAACTACTTTTTAGTAGTTTATTTTGTTAGTAAAAATATGTCATTTGGCATTATCTGGTGAGCTTTTGGCATACTTCATACTTAATATGCATTTTTTGAATCACGGACAGTCAGATCGATGTGGGGTGGCAGTCAGTGTATTATTTCTGTTGAAATTTCTAGCAAAATGGAAACTCCATAGCCCCCTTTTCTCTGTTTTCTCTTGTCAAGTACTATAGCACAGATTTGTTTTTGTTTGTTTGTAAAAATTGCATTTCTACAGCTTAGACAGAGACATTTTATCAAAAGCCCATCATGGCAGCAGTGAATTATCACTTTAATACTGAGTGACGTACATTTTAGACACAATGTTGCCAGTTACTTTTTCTATTTTTATTTTAAAAGGGGGAAAGAACCTGAAATGGAGCAAAACGGGTTCTCAAAATTAATCTTTAAGCCCCAGCTATTCTTACTTTAGTTGTGATTTTATCATAATTTGCATTACATTTCCTCTAGGTGCCTCTGATTGCCCCTGCATTTGTCCAGCAGTGAGCACCGGATCATCTCAGACATCTGCATCCACAAGCCATTGGAATATTCACCTGAAACCTACTCCATCCCCACAAAGATCATCCTTTTCACCTGTGGTAACATTGCAGGGTGGTAATGAAGGAACTAAACAATTCAGGTCTGCTGTCCCACTAGCTCTAGGGATGCCTGCCACATGGAGATCAACACAAGGAGATCTGTCCAACTTCCTCTTTGATAGCACTCCATCTTTTCATGAAGAAACTTCAAATTCAGAGATGGATCATTTGGCCTCACCCGATCTTTTTCCTTCGCTTACAAATTTTCAGGATGTATTTTCAAGCAGAATTGACTCCAGGGCTGAGTCAGCCTCCTCTGGCCACAGTCATAAAAGCGATAGCATGCAGGACAGTGTGGAGAGGAGTACACTGCTTTTACTCGCCAAGAGGTCTTTAGATTCCAAAAGCGAAGAACAACCATCAAGTGTGAAATCATCACAGAACTGGGATACTGCAACATCTAAAAAATATAAAAAATATAAATCGATGTTTTTCAGTTTGGCATATAAAAATCTTAAGAACACAGAGATAAAAGGCAAGCCTTTCCAGATGCTTCAACCGCATAAATACATTGCACCAGTCACAACCACAGCTCTGTCTTTTAAAGCAGATGCACATTCATCAGAAGGCCTGAGCACCCTCGTTGAACAGCCTGTTCATTTAAAGAGCCCTCCTGAAAATTTCCAAACACACACCCAAAGTCCAGTGAGAGTGCCAAGGAATTTCATGAGAACCATTCATGAGATGAAGCTCAGAAAAAGTGAGAAAGATAGTAGCAGCATTATTTTAGTATTATTTATGTACTATTTTAGTTTTTATCAATATTTAGAATTAGCTTTTATTTTTGTTATTTCCATTTAAAAAAAATGTAATTGTATTGTGTGCTTTTGTCATTCTTTAGGCTTCACTATTTAGGCTTAATTAATTTTTAGCTTTTGTTTAAAGATTTATACTTCATTTTATTTATTTTATTTAAAGGGATAGTTCACCCAAAATTTAAATTCAGAAATCATGTACTCACCATCATGTTGTTCCAAACTTGAATGAGTTGCTTTCTTATGTTGAACATAAAAGAAGATATTCTGAAGATTGCTGGTAATCAATCAGTTGATCAAACACTATATTTTAAGTAACTATTCTACCTGAATAGTAGACATCAAACATGTTTCTCTTCAGTCATGTGTTATTAATTCTTTGATGATTCACCAAAGATGCCTTTGGTTTTCACAGACCGCAGATCCCAGGAGGATAGGCAGGAGATGAAGGACCAGACTCATCCAGACAGAGAAACACACAGGAACTCTGCCACAGAACAATCCACCAGAACAATCATCTCTTTTGGCACCATGCTCATAATTATATTAGGGTGTGGTGGACTTCTGCTCATAACTGTACAGTTTTACAGACGGCAAAAAAGTAAGTGACTCACAATTCATTTTTGCTTTGCTGAAAAGAACGGCATCTTGGTCAGTGCTGGTCTGGAGTTGGACTGGCCTTAAAAAACATGCTGTAACCAGCAGCCAAAACATTTGCCAGTGACTAGCTCTGGTGGTCTTTTCAGTCCCATGTGATCTTGTTCAAACATAAAAATAAACATTAAAAGAAAAAGAAAACATTCTTTGAAGTTTCCAATATGAAAGAAAAACACATCATGGAGAACAGAAACCGAGAAATGATGGAGTTAAATATTATGAGACAAAATATCGGCAGGTTGGTTTTTCTCATTCTGTATATGGATTTACAATACATTTTAAAAGACATCTTTTATTGCTCAAACGGTGTCTACAGCTACAAAGAGTACTAGAACAGGAAATTATTGATCTGGCAGATGGTCCATTGGTATGAAATATGAAAATATTTTAAGCACATTCCTGCACAAACTAAACTTGACACATTCATCTTCTCTTTGCACATTTTGACTTGGCAAACTGACCATGAAATGTTGAAAGGAAATAATATCATTAATTCTTAGAAAAAGAGAAGAGAGTTCTTTTTTTCTTTCATATCAGTTAAGATTGTACTCATCTGGATATTCAAACACACAAAAAAAATATTTATATGGAGTGTATATAAATAAATAAATACATACTGTATTTACAGGGTAGGTAGAATGAAGCCACATTCTAGTGCCAACTTTATGTCAGAAGCAAACAATTAATCTAATGATGTGATGGCTCATATTGAAACAAGGATTCTAACAACAATATATTCGGTATTCGGTACCAGTAAACAGATTTACAATAAAACAAAACTATTCACAATAAAACAATCTCATGTTAGTTAGGGTTTTTCTTCTTCTTCACGTCTCTGTCTTGTCTCAGATGTGCATTAATGCATTTGCTTTGCTGTTTAAAAGAGACAGGTCTCTTTACATATGCAGATATGAGAGAACAAAAAGAGACTGGAAACAGTTTTTCAGCATTCCTCCAGCCCTAAATGTAATTCTTATGGTGTTTAAACTGAAATCTACCATAAAAGGTCTCATACGGTGTAGTAATAATGCAGTAATAAAGTTTATTGATGTGAGGTTTCGTTAGTCAAACTTTCAGTACACAAGAAATTAAAAACATTCCTTTTTTTTAATCATAAAGACATTGCAATACTGTCTTCATACTGAAACCTTCAGCATCAAAGATTAGAGCAATTAAGACAATTTAATGACAGCTTAAAACATTTGATATACACCACCGTTCTTTGTTTTTTCCTTTCTATCTTCGGTTGTTTATACATATTTTACAACTTTATTCAATGGCTTATTAACAAAGTTAACTTCTTTTTGCAAAGCATGCGTTTAAATGTCAGAAACTGGAATTAACATTTGTGTGGTTTATATTAAGAGAATAAAACGAAGCCACATTGAAAGCAAAATGGAAGAAAAACAGGTTTAGGGCCACATCAACTCAATAAGGGTATGTTTTAGTTTTAGTTTTTAGTCTGCGACACAGATCTTGCATGTGTTGGTGGATTCCTGAGAACAGAGTGCTGTTGTTTAACCAAACCTTCCAATTTCATATGCAAAACCTCTGTGGACGTGCCAAAAAAGATTGGAATACTCCCTGTATCACTGACTTACATTGCACAATAGTCAATCTCTTTTTACTGCCTGTGGAAAAGCACTTTTTGTAATTAAAAATTTGATTATGTGACAATAACAAAAAAATATTCTTTTTTATTTTATTAAGGATTTATTAAAAACAATCTATCTTGGACTAGCAACTTGATGCACTCACAGCTGAGGACTTCATGAAACAGACAACTCAAAAGCCATTATTGGTTGGATGTGAGCAATGCAATGGCATTTCTTTCTTGTCCTGCCACTGGAGACGGAACACTCTTCAACTTCAGCATCTGTTATGAAATAAACTGTATTTCAAACTTAAACAGAACCAGGAGGCATGTTTGTTGCAAAGTTTGCAAAAAAAATAGCATAAGACATGCACTTTAAGATCACTGAACTAGAATTATTCCATTCTGGAAGTTTAAATTTAAAGCAGTCGCACAAAAGGTTGAATCTGCCTCAATAGGAGTGCCTCAATACACAACTCATTTTGCAATGAATTCAATTCAAATGCTACTTCAGAATAGAAGGGTTTCTTGGAACTTGGATGCCTCCTCTAATTATTTAAACATCTGTGTCTTATCAGAATACAAAGGGTAACTTTTACACTCCTTATGGCTTAGTTTCAGAGTCTGTGTTTATCAGATATTGCTATGTGTGGTTAGAATTGGCCTACAAATTAGAAAGATGATATAACATTGAATTTGGTTCAGTGTGCTGAATTTTTAACAGATAACATCACAGCTTATCACAAATTTCACATCCTAATAGGCTTTTCATCGTGTTTACTACATACATGTAGAGCTATTGATACCACCAAGTGGTGGGAGACTGTCAGTGAAAGTTGATGGGATCCATAATAATACTGGTATTTTTGATGTGACAAATATTAAATCTGTAAAAATCATATTAAATGTGGTGGTACTGGAATATATCAAAGTTACATTTAAATTGGTCGTTTTATACCAATTCTCCTGAGAGATGGTGTATTACATCATGTGGGATTTTTATGGTTTCTACTAATCACGTTTTAGTAAAGACAACCATGGAGTAATTCACAGCAGACTCATTGCTGCTAATACTTGTAGTACCATTGTCACAGCTCACTTGGCCTTTTCTTTCCATCTTTTTCTGTCAGGTTTCATGAACATTCCAGTTTTTTATTCGTAAAGTCCACTGGTCCAAGAGAAGCAGTTTCTGAAACATTATGTAGTCACAAATCTTACGACGTACCTTTCAGAGTTAGTGGAAAAATCTGTCAGCTGACATCCAGAAACACAAAAACAAAACCCCATATGCAACAACAAAAATGCCAATAAAGAATTGTAACGTTATCTGGAATACCTCATGGATGGCTTTCAGATGTGTGAGGAAGAAGTTAATGGTTTTCAAATGACTTACCGAGCCTTCAGTGGTCAGAGAACTAGTAGAAGATGAATTATCTGCAGTTGACGAATTGAAATGTTGACAAGGCCAAAGTTTAGTGTGAAAGCCTCAGTGGATGAACAGTAAGACTTATTGTAAAATGTGTGTTTTTACCATTGCCTGAAGTAGGGGAAACACCTAATGCATTATTCTGACACAAAGCAGTTGATTCTCTCGTGTCGCTGGTTACGCGAATAGGGTCTCATCTAACATATGAGGTAAAAATAAATAAAATAAAAATAAAAAAATACTCCCTCATAATACTAACAAGCTCTTGTCATTCACTATGATATTAAGCAATAAATAAGCAATTAAACATACTGTGCTGCATTTACCACTTTTCATTGGGATGGACATTTTTAACAGAAGTATCAGGAAAATTAGAACTATGGCAGCAAGGAAGCAGATGTTGCCGTAAATCGATGGATAAAGATGTTTTATATATTGATATCTGGAATCATCGCAAGATTCAGTTATGTAGTGAGAAGAACAGTTTCAAGCCAATACAAGCAAACTTGATCACTTCACACAGAAGAAAATACAAATACCGCAAAACTCAAAGGCTTGAAAGTAAAACATTTTAAATGTGTTCCATTGTGAATCTATCAAATACTTGCTGCATAAATTGATTGATAAATTCAGCTGGTATTTTAGCAAAAAAATTGAAATTGAAATAAATAGGCTACATTGAGATTTATTATAGAATTACCAATCTGTGGCATCTGAAGAATTGTTGTTTTCTGCAGAAATGAAGACCATTATTTTGCATTAAAACAAACTGATACAGGTTATCAGCTATGCAATGTGTGCTGTTTTTCTCTATTCAATTTCCATATTTCTTTGTTCTAAAGTTACGAATTGCATGTCACAGATTCGTTTCAAGCATCATTTATATCTTCATATATTTGTTCACATGAAATAATTCTGTCAAGAAAAAAAAAATGATGTTATAAATAACTTGATGTTATTTTTGTATATCTGTGCTTTCCTGAATAAATAAATAAATCTGTTTTATTATATTTTAACATTCAAATCTTACAGAAAACTGGTTAACTGTTTAAATAACTGCTGTATTATAGTGGTACATACAGTACATCATTAACAGTTTTCAATGATTTAAAATGTATTTAGAAAATTTTGTATTTGGCAATAAAGATTTTATTATGATTATTATGTCCATAAAGTCCTTTTATTCAGATTGTTTGACAAAACATTTGTATTTATTACTAGCAAAACGTGTCCTCACAGTTACTAAAGTCTGTGAACTATTGCACGTTATGTCTACAAATCAATCTACAGATCATTTCTAATTAATATAAAACCTCAAAAAACAATACACAAGATTTAGCATGGCCCAGTGGTCCTCACTTTATAGGTAGCTTCTGTTTAAACTCAGCAAGCATGTTCTGCTCTCTCTTTCCATAGCGGAGGCCGAAGGAATTAAGATTGTAGTATGCAACATTCTGCTTCCTTTTTGTGTAAGGTCTTACAGGAGCCCACCACCGTGTGTTTCGCTGAGGATCTGCACTCATGGAGAAGTGCACTGAGAGCTTGGGAGACGGAGATCCAGACGTGGGACGAGTATCAGTTCCCCTGAGAACCTGGAGTGATTCTTCAGGAGTTTCATCTAGAAATACAACAAAAGATTGAGAGATACAGCTTATGAGACCAAGGCCTACGAAGCTATGCTTTATAGTTCCTGCATTTCATCTAATCTCCAAAACAGGCTTGTAATATATTTTATAATCCCACTTTATAATCAACATCATGAAAAGTATTTTTCCATTAAACTTAACAATGCATCCAGAATTTTATATATATATATTTTTAAGTTACATTGTATTTTGTTACATTAAGACTACAGTATATTAACTATATTAATGCTTTGTTAAGAAGTTTTTGCCAATTAACAAAGACAACACTGAACTTACCTTCTAAATAATATTGAAAATGGCCTGAAGGGTATGGATCACCATTTGCCACTGACAACATCAAAATTATGGTAAGTAGCATCATTTTTAATGCGTTTGGAACCAAAACTAGTTTCTGCAAAATAGAAATGCAATTAGAAACCAACACACATGGTTATTTTCTGAAACATGGGTACTTTTTAGAGGATTTATTTATAAGATCACACGTTTTAATGACATTATATGTATCTTTTCATACTCAGTTCATAAGCTCAGACACACACTTACAAACCCTAACACACACACACACACAAACAGAGAGAGGAGATACACACTTCAAAGAGAATTTAAGTTATCAAAAGCATCAGAAATCAGCCTTTCACATCTGCTCCTATGCAATGCTGTTCACTGATGTAAAAAAATATACAAATAAATAATAACATAACACAATAATATTATAATACAAATATTTTATAATAAAAATGATTGTATAATAAAAAATATACATTTATAAGTAATTTATATAATACAAATATTTTGCAATAACCAAAATGCTACTGATATATCTAACCAACAATAATTATACAGCGACATAAAAGGTAAATAAGAACAGTTAAAAAGGCTGCTGAAATTGGCAGGAACTGTACAACTGTACATTTATCTATTGCATGAGTAAAAAAAGCTCCATGAGAAGGATTTAAGAGCAGATTCAGAGCAGAGCCTCTTGGTTCTTACTTGGCTAACCAAACCACCTATACAAAATCAAAATGTTAACATGCATATGCATATATATATATATATATATATATATATATATATATATATATATATATATATATATATATATATATATATAAATGAATGCACTGTAAATCATTTTGATAAATTATCTGACAAATGCACAAATGTAAATAGTGTATGTCATTCATCCATCCAAACCCTAATATATATATAACTTAAACATAGACTGACAACTATGCAACTAGACATGGCAATGGGAGTAAATGGCTTACCTTTACACTTGCAGGTATGGAGGATGTGTTTGGTTCAAACAACCTAGAAAATACAATTTATCTTTCTCATACAACAATATTACCTGCGTCATAGCCTCCTCAGTGACTCGCAGACCTCCACAACCCTCCCCTCTTTCCCTCTGATCTTGTCTTTTTGCCCCGGGGTGGGTTCACCACCCATCCCTTTCACAGGAACATTCCGGAACCACAAAGCCTTTATATATTTGAACTCAATATCATTTTCTATTTGAGGGTAGTTCATTGAAGTTGTAGGGAGCAGACAGATGAAATAGAAATGATGATGATTGGAATAGCATTTGTATTCATACCTTGAAGGGCTGAGAGCAACAAGATTTTAAGATCACTGGACATTTCATCTCGAGAGGGAAATCTACATACACTCAAAAAAATGATTTTTCAGTTTTGTTCACTTTACCTGAACAATTCATGTTGAATTAATGCCATTTTGGCTATTTTTCAGTTCAACATGATTGTGTCATGTTAAACTGACTTAAAACTGTCACTAGTTGGTTTAACATAAAGTTTTCATTTTGAAAGAACATGTTTCAATCAAGTACCTCAAAATAAGTTTTACACTTCCCATCATGCTTTGCAGAGGACTGGATATGGGGAGAGAAAATGTTGAAATAAAGTGTTATTTTATTCAGTTTTTAGTAAAATGTGATAATAAGGAGACTTTTTCATGTCTAATGCTCTATTATGTGGGCATTTTAAAAGACTTTATATTGGTGTATTTTGTGCGAGTTACCATTGTGGTGAAGTGTGGAGCTTGTGGTTGGGTTGAGGACCTGCCAAGTTAGCTAAAATTATAATGTTGGCAATTTTATCTAGTAGGCAGGACAAAAATGTATATTGTTGACATGGCTTTGTTAGATATATTAATAATAATAATAATAATTAAATAAAATAAAAAAATTAAAAAAATTAGACCTAGTTAACCTGAAAAGATTTTCTCTATTAGGGATGGCAAAACTTTATCTAGTAGGAATAACACATTTCTTTTTTAAGTCTTGACTAAATGAATTCAAGTTCATACAACAAGATTACAACAAATCATATCAAACAAATTAGATATTGTTGGAACAATGTAATTCAATTTCGTGGAAAACCTTTCCTTAATTTAATTAAGTTCGTTCAACAAATTTTTTTTTGAGTGTAAGTGCAGACTTATCTTGTGCATTTCAAATCCTAAATTTGGTTTTAATAATAAAAAAGAGATATATTTAAAATAAACTCAAAAATAACATTCTTGACTAGAACACTGGACATGTTATGGTGAGTTTATTCAACATATTATAAAGGTAATAATAAAATAAAATACAAATAAAATTCGAACAGTTCAATGTAGAAAAACCTCCAGATTTCCAGCATCTGCTCTTACACCATTGAGGAACTATTTCCAGATAACTTGTTTAAAATCTGTGAGAGAGAGAGAGAGAGAGAGAGAGAGAGAGAGAGAGAGAGAGATAGAGAGAGAGAATATATAAAAACAATAGAGATTTTTCAGTCACTCACTGAATGTTTAATTGCAGAGTTACTGTATATATTCAAAACAATAAAACAATTCATCTGATTGCACTTTAATAGGTTGCTAGATTTATCAATGTTCTGATCCAAGCATGCTAAATGACTTTTGTTCCATACCGTAGTTAAAAAAGGAATGTTCAAGGCTGCCGCAAGAAATCCAAAAACCATTGGAAAGAATGACCTACAAACAATATAGAATTTTGTTATTTGCTAGTTTAGGAGAGGAACAATCTAAAAACAATGCCAATTCCAGCAGAGAAATAGCATGTATTTAGGTTAATGAATAATAAAATAAAGGTTCCACAGTTAGTTCAGGCAAAATGCATCTTGGTTGGTTAAAAGTAGCAACATCTTGGAGGCGTCTGCCTTGACATGAGGACAGGATATGAATTAACTATTTACTTACTTAAATAGAAGCACAAAGCCATAGGTCTCCACTAGCATGCCAATACGAGGCCATCTTAGTAGAACTAAAGCCACGCCTCCTAGAAAGAAGGCGGAGCTTCTGAGCTTCTGTCTCTGGAAAAAGAAGTGGGCCGTCCTCCTCAAGCCAACGATGAAGGTCAGACCAGACAGAAACAGAATCTGATATAGGAGGGAAAGAGTTTGGAAAATACAAAATATATGCCTATACACTATCGAAAGATTTTTTGATGTTTCTTAAAAGTATAAATATATACAGAACCACATTTTGGATGGTAATGTATGGATAGTCAAACCAAAAAAAAAAAAATGTAAAGAATTTCCAATAAAAACGTCTTTCACCCTCACTCTCAAAATGTAAATTTGATAAAAGTGACACAAGATTGAACAGAATGACAGAGTTCAGTTTCTGGGGGAACTATCCCTTTAAGAAACATTTCCCATGACCAAAGATCTACATAGTTTCTTGTGTCATGTCTAAACAGCTCATTTCTTCACTTACATTTCCAAATGCCAACAGGACCGAGTCAAAGTACAATAGTATTCCAAACAGCACAAAGAACACGCCAAATCCTGACAGACCTACACCGATTTCTAGAATCCAAGTCAGAATAGATTGTTTGTACAGTAGTTGCATTCTTAGTTAGTCAATAAAGCAGATATTTCTGTGCTCATTTAAAAAGGAGAACACTGTGTTGAAACATGTCTAAAATACAGGCCACTGGCCACAATGTACTAATTTACATTGTTTTAATTTAACTGAACACCAATAATTTACATTAAGTGTGAAAATAGCAATCTGTCTGAGTTGAGTTGTAACTGTACAGTAACTCATACAGTGGTTAATGTATATTCAGTGAAAGAAAGACACTCACTCTGAAACTCTGTGATTGTGATCATGGTTTTTCCCACTGTTGTCGACTCAGATCTCCTGGTTTTTGTTCCTTGGTTTTTACTGGTTTGTGTCTTTCACACAAATGCTTGACTTTTGAACCCTACTGTAGGGTGAACATTAACCAAATCTATTAGACAGATGAGAGAGAACACTCTGCCTGATGATCACTTTATCTCATATACACTCTATCACAGTCCATTCACTCTTGTCCAATCACCTTCCACCCTCATCCATGAAAAAAAAAAAAAAACAAGAGAAAGAATTCTTGGCTTGTTGGAATACTTGATCCTGATTAGTCAAGAGCAGCGTCCCATGAAAAAATATTCCTTCCATGGATTTTCAAAAAATGAAAAAGGTAATTATTACTTTATTACTTAAAAGACAGAATTACGAACTGACATCTCACAAGTCTGACTTTTCTTACCCTGATAATTCTGACTTTAAAATTTGCAAGTCGGATTTTTTTCCCTCAAAATTCCAAATTGAAATCTCACAGTTCTGTTCGGCTTCTATCTCTCTCTTTCATAATTCCAAGTTTACATCTTACAATTCTGACTTTTTCTCAGCTATTATCTCAAAATTCAGTTTTTTTTTCTTCAGAAATTCGTGTCCCTTTCTTATTTGTGCAAACACAACTGCTGTCATCTTCTGTATGTTATCAAATGTAGAGAGCATGATCATAAAGGACTTCAGTATTAATATTACTGTAATATTATTGCAGTGTTATAAATATACAAATCAATAATTTGTGTTCTTTATTTGATGAATAGTCCTTAAATAAGCGCATAATGTAGTATGTAGTAATGTAGCATTAACTGCTGACACAGTTTTCTTGGCTTTCACTTTGTGCTTCTGTTGTTATTGTCAGAATACACAGAATTTATAGTTGCTTTCCAGACAGGTCTGATCCTTAAAATGAAATGCAAATGTAAGCAAATATTCACCACTTAGCTTGATTTCTTACAAGCAGTGTTATAAGTGGCCCAGAAAAAAATTGTGGTCTTAACAAGTGGTTGGGAATTTTGTGAAAAACCATGTTGGAATGTTGAGCTGTCTGACTTCTGGCTCAACATTATGGGTTTGATTGCGGCGTATTACATTTACAACTGCCAAAACAAGACTAAGGCTTCAAATTCTTGTAATAAATAGGCTTCATATATTACCTCACAAGTTGATAAAAAGAGCTTCTGTTGTAACTTAACTTGTGATACAGTATAACCTTATCTACATCCAGAGAGATTTGCATATTTGCAATAACAAGTGAATGAAATCTTTGTTTTAGAAGCATGTCTCTTGGTTAAAGTTGACAAATTTGATTTTTTTGGACCCTGAAGTAACATCATAACATTTGCAGTATGGGTTTTTTTCTTGTTCACCATTCAAAGTAGGCAGCTTCTTGCCTTCATTTTCAAATCCAGTAGATTTCACCTGAGGTGAGTGAACACAGAGTCGAAATACAATTATGGATGTACAGTACAAACTCTACTGAAGAAAAGGAATATGAATAAATGAAGTTTTAATTACAAAAAGGTTTTAAATACATTCACTTTATTGCATGAGGGTACTTCTAAAGCAAGCACATGAAGTCTTTTGTTTGATTTGCATAGCTCAAGCAGACTCGTTTTTCCCTTAAAATAACATTAGTTATGGTAAATATGAAGAAATACAGTGTTTTGATTTAAACATATTTACACAGACCAATGTGCTTATTTTGAATTACTGTAGTTAATTCCACTTTATATGCTATAATTTTTTTTGATCAAATATTAGACATCTCTGCTTTGACTGTCCAACTGCAACTTTGACCATTTTTCCCAATTACGTACAAAATAACACTTAAAAATGACTTTTAAACAGGGCCTTTAAAAGGATGCTGTAAAGTTTAGGTCAATAAATTAAAAATATATCAGCCTCGATCAGTATCTCCATAATATATCAGATCAAAACTCTCTTTAATCATTTTAAAACCTCATTTTGTACATATAAAAATATGCGATGCACTAATCTTGTTTTTCTCTTTCTGAAAAAGGATAAAAAATAGATCTTTGTCTTCCCATTCAGGCCTGTTTTTGCTTAAAAGTGACAATGAATAATTTGCTACTCTGGAACGTTTTTCTCTTTCCCAGATCACACACTGTATATTAGCATGATTCAGGTTGATGGTAATTTTTTTGTTTTGTTTTTGGAATAAGAATAACATGATTTTGCAGAGACATAATTATGACATGACAGTTTCATCAAACAAATTCTCACAAAACAGATCATACACAAGCTGAGGCCAGTGTTTAGTCAAGAGTTAAAACAGAATAATTTCACATAAAAAAAGACAATTAGAAAGCACAGAATGGGCTAACAACTTGCATGGCATTTTAGAGGTTTTGATATGGGGAAAGATCACCTCAAAGTAAAAAAAATATGGAGATTTATATGGTTTGGCAAATTGTTCTTTACTTTATGATAAATTATAAGCAAGCTGCTTGATTACAGAGGTAATTACCTGTGGTAGAAAAATAATCCAAAATATTGTACCATTTCATTCCACGTTAATCTATATTTACACAAAAACTGTGCCACAGCAGAAAAGAAACAGCTAAATGAATCTCCAAATGGCACAACGATCCACAAATAAGGGCTTTGATATTATTTTGGGGCAACAGGTTACATAATTTAACATCAGTATATACAGGCTGTGATGCAAGTTGCTGGCCTCGCATGAACACGCATTGTTTCAACAAGCAGACTTGCAACTCTAAGGACACTTCCAATGTTTCGGCTTTCTCATCTTATTAATCTAACACACACGCTCACAAGTTTTAAGGTACCGATATTTGGTACTGTCCTAGCAGTAAAAGCACTATGATGAGTCCACATGGCTTTGATGCAAAGATTAAAGTAATAGTCATATCAATATATCTGATTTATTTATAGATACACATGGTACTTAAAGGCCTGGCAATGGTTTGAGAGACTGCAGTGTTGATGGGAAGAGGGTTCTCAAGCCCTATTTTGAAACCAGAGAGGACAGTGGGAAAAGAGGAGGCCAGGAGGAGTCACAGTGAGTCTGGCCTTAAAGTTGATGGAAGAGAAGTGCCCAATGCTAAGTCTTCTTTCATCAACAACATCCTTTGGATCAAGACAACAACGGATTCATCCACAGTTCCAAGCTCCTACTGAGGGGGCGTTTACACGACAACGTTTTCAGCCAAAAACGTGAAACTTTTTATGCGTTTCGCCGGTTAGTTTACACGACAGCGGCGATTAGGGAAGTGAAAACGTATATTTTTGAAAATGCCACCGTTATTGTTTCCGTGTCAACACCCAATACTGCAATCTTTGAAAACAATGGCGTCATGCATGTGCATAGTACGTGTTAGGTATGCAAACATGCGCAGTATGTGACGATTTTAAATGCGCAAACAAACATACAAAACAATGGCGGAGCACATGGTACTGTTGTGTGGATTTACTTCGCCAATATTACAACCAACAGCGGAGAAGCATCATATAAAACATATAATCATCACTTTCCTACAAGTACTGTTTACTAGCAAAGTGACAGCGCCAACTACTGGCCTGGCATACGCAATATAGCGTTTTTGGCGATTTTCGCGGATATGTGTAAATGTTGTGTATACATGAAACTTTTTAAAAACACAAGGGAAAAACTTTTCTGTTTTTGACTACATCGTTGTCGTGTAAGCGTAGCCTGAGAGTTCTGTTCATAAATCAGGGGTTGATTGCGGCTAGTTCTGAACACAGATAATTATCATACTAATTCTTCCAAATCTCTCTTCTGATGTTTAACAGATAAACTGAGCTTTGACAACTTTGCTGTATTCCCTAGTCTGGTTTTTACAACTTCCTCAAGCATGGCTATTTTCCTCCGTTTGCATCTCGGTCTCTGTCATGCTCCTTCCTGTCACAAACGTGCTTGTGTCTGCAAGAATCCGCCCTGAGCAGCTGTACCCAGCATTTGTAGTATGATTTTGCTGTATGTACTCCAGTCAGTAATCTGACTGAGAGTAGATATGAATCTGTAAACATCGTCCACTCCTGGCTAGTTTGTAGCTTTTGTAATATTACTGCCATCCTCCGAGATCAAGTCAAAGCAGATGATTAATTGAATTCAAAGTTCTGCCATGGGTTACGTACTCGGAATGAGGATTGTGAGGAGATGTGGAGGCAGATAACCTCGCTTGTGAACAGCCCTCCACAGACATCCCAACATTTTGAAATATTTCTCTGCATGGTGTTGAAAATACAATGTTTGGCGGAGGCAAAACAAAATGTTCTTGGTGTTCAGTGATTTTTTTTTCATATTTTCTTTGTCTGCTGGATATCAGAAGGGCTCACCCTCAAATTTGACAGCTGCAAGAGCTTGAGCTGGGAAAATGGAAGAAGAAGAGAGAACAAAGAAGTGGAGAACAAATGTATTGTTAGAGACTTATGTTATTCTTTGGGTCAGCTGAATGTTTTTCACAAGGGCCAAAACACACTCTTCGCAAGAATGTGAATGCATTTAGAAATGTTTAAGAGATAGATCTCCCAAAAAATTATATTCTGTCACCATTTAATCATGTCATTGCAAACCTGTATGAAGTACCTTCTTCTGTGGAATGCAAAAGGAGACATTTTGAAGAATGATTCAACTCATTTGTCCATACAAGGTCAATGAAGGAGTCTGAAACAACACCTAACCCCACTGATATTCATTGTACTGATAATTTTGTGTTCCACAGAAGAAAGTCATACAGGATGTGAAAGGGCTTAGCAAATGATGACAGTTCTCATTTTGGGGTGAAAAATGCATGATGTATTAGACTGCAAATGATAATGCAAAGTGCTGCCACCAGGGGATGCTTTAGTGGACATGAGTGTAAATTCTCTTCTTATACTGACAATTTTTATGTCATGGAAAGCAAAACATTTGAAAAGAATGAATCTGTCTCAGATGGCACTCTCAGCCATGTGTTCTACACTTGGCCACACAGACTTCTGGGTAGTAGTGCGGTGGGAAGTCCAATCAGTGTGGGTTTGGCAAAAGAGCATATTGAGAATACAAAGTATTCACAATTTTTTACACACTTAAATATTTTAGAGCTTGGAATAAATAGAAACAATGCCCATGAAGTTATAGGATTTAATTAGGGTGTGAATAAATATTAAGCCAATTTAAAGCTTCCTTGAAAGTTTGCCAAGGCCCCCTAATGGGCCCCTGACACTTGGTTGAGAACTAAAGAGTGACAGTGTATATAGAAAAGAATCACCCCCTTTAAAATGATCACATTTTGTTGTTTTGCAGCCTGAAATGAAGACCAACATGTAAAAAAAGTGACCCCATCCCCCTCATAAAAATGACTTACAAACTCAATCAGGTGTAGCTAATCACCTCAATGATTACATGATTACACAAATTTGACTTTCGCTTGTGGTCAGCTGTGGTATTTTTTATCTGCTCAGCATGAAAAGAGCTTTCCTGGAGCATTTCAGTCCTTGTAGTGCACCTGAAGCAAACAATCAACTATTGGTGGCAAGGCACTGTCAAAAGATCTCTGGGATAAAGTTGTGGAACGCCACAAGTCAGGAGATGGATACAAAAAAAAAGCTTTATCAATGCCTAGAATTGAAGTCTACTATTAAGAAGTACAGTAAAGGTATTTGGTACAACACAGACCCTCTCTGGATCAGGATGTCACTCAAACTGGATGAAAGAGCCAGGAGGAAACTGGTCAGAGAGGCGACCAAGAGGCCGACAGCAACTCTGAAGCATGACAAAGCAACCTGTCCTCCAACCAATACGCTTGTATAGGTCGTTTGTCCAAATCCCTGAAATACGACCCATCAGAGCGTATATTACAATTGCGCCCCTATCGGCAAAAGGTCGTTTTCATATTAATGTTTTGTACTCTTTTATTTGCCCTCTGGTTTGTGTTTCGTGTAGCTCAGTTAGTAGATTATTGTGTTATACCTTGATATGTAGTCATGCTATCATGGGTTCGATCCCAGGGAATAGACGTGCACGAAAATGTATATGCTCAATAAATCATAATTTAGCATGATTTCTGTGAGGGTTAGGTTTAGGGGTGGGGTTAGGTGTGGTCATTCGAACGAATAAGCCACCTAGTAAAATATGTAGGAAATACTGTGAGATCGGTGTAAAACGCCACACATTGCATTTAAATAAACGTGCGTTTTGATTGGTAATGACGTTATACGTCAATTCATGACGACAGACGCAACGCGATACTGTCATTATTTTTACGCCCGCTAGAGGGTGCTTAACTTTAAAACGTAAATATAGGTCGTAATAAATGCTTGCACAAACGACCTATATGGTCGTTTTTTGTTGGAGGATAGGCTCTAACAAAGAGTCATGGTCATTGTGTGCATGTGACGGCAATATCACAAATGTGTGGGAGGGTTGCAAGAAAAAAGTCTCCTCAAGAAAGGCCACAAGAAGTCAGACTGAGCTTTGCCAAAATGCACCTTGACGATTCTGAGGCAGATGAGACTGAAATGTTATTATTTGGCCTCAACAACAAACTATATGTCTGGTGGAAATCCAATACATCTCAACATCCAAATAACAGCATTCCTAGAGTAAAGCATGGAGGTGGTGATATCCTGTTGTGAGGGTGTTTCTCTGCCAGAGAGTTGTCAATGTGAAGAAGACCCAAAGCACACAGCAAAACTGAACACACAGTGGTTGAAGGAGGAAAAAGGTGAATATCCTTGCATGGCATAATCAGAGCCCAGACTTAAACCCCATTGAAAATCTGTGGAATCACTTGAAGACTGTAAAAAAGAGTGGTCAAAAATTGCAAAGTCTAGATGTGCAAAGTTAGTACAGTCATATCCCAACAGACTAAAGGTTCTAATTAAAGCAAATTGTGGTTCAACAAAAAACTGGGGGTGGTCCTTTTTCCAACTCAGTAATTCTTTTTTTTTTTTTTTTTTTATTCTGACATGTTGGTTATATTTTTCACTTGGATGTTATAAGCTGCACTGAGTAAATACAGTTGAATAAAACAAAAACTGCGTTCGTCTTCATTTCATGCTGCGAAGCAACAAAATTTGATCACTTTAAAGGGGGTGATTCTTTTCTATACCCACTATACATTAAACACACCATGTGTGACAGGGGCTACATAGTTAAAGTTAACATGTTTATAAAAATAGCTACCTGAATAATAATATCTGGCTTAATGGCACACTTTACTACCCACCTAAGTCTTTTGAACTCTGAGGTTTGCTACCAACAGCGAAACACAAATACAATACATTTAATATAGTTGTTCTTTTGCAATGTGAATGATTAAACATTCACATCTGCATTCGCATACTTGTGTCAAGTGTTTCTGACCCAACAGTTCATAAGGTGAACAAATTGTACAACAGTTGCCAAAATAGCTGCATCTGGTTTCTGTGATTATAACAGGTGAAAATGTTCTTTAATAAACTGTTAATGGACCACAAAAGAAATTTAGTGTTTATGAAAGTTCACTGTGATATGATCAACATAGTTCAAACACTAGCATCACCTTTTAAAAATGTTTGTCACATGGTTTTGATCAAGGCTGACTATTATTTTGCCATGAGCTGATTGCAGCTGTTAAGTTTACAGTTAGTCTGTTAACACTGTGTCAAGACTTGATCACTGGAAATTATGCTGATAATATGAAATATTGAAAGAATGAAAGCTAGTCAACACATTTGTAGGAGCTGTTTGTGGAATAGCCACAAGTCCTGTAATAAATGTGCAGTTAACCAAGATCAAGAATTAGAATTTTTGCTGCAATTGTTTCCATACCAGAATATTTTACTACCAAAACAGGGTGGTGTAAATGCATCAATATTCAGTGTTGTTATATTTGTAGCTCTACTAAAAGTAAAAATAAAGCAAGGGCAGTAATGAGCAGGACCAAGAAGAGAGTTTCTGTTAGGAACTGGGAAGAGAAAGGAAGGGGCGGGGATTGTTGTGCAATGGGTGGGACTCACCTTCACACCTTCATGATGTGGGAGGAGTCAGAGTAGTCAGCAGAAGGGGGAGGGACCAGGCTGGTTGGGGAGGCAGGGGGGCTGGGAACGCACTGTGCTGCAATGCAGTGAAATTATGGGGGGCAAAATGTCAAAAGAAAACATATGCCATGAAGTAAATGAAAAAGGAATTGTGGGACAGAGAGGTGGATATACGTATACTGTCCTCTCTAAAGAGCCACAAGGCAAAATTAATCCATGCTAATTGAATTTTTGGCTACAAAAAATATGGAATGAAATGAAAGAAAACTATGAAGGAAAGTCTAATGTATGATTATAAATTTTGGTTGTCCATAAATCTTAATCTAGAAACTGAGATCAAAGGCATGATGAATAAAAAAGATATATATTGTAGTTTTTCTCTCTATTTATAACTGATGTTTGTCCTCTCTGCCTTTGTCAATTCATAGGTTCTGAAGTTTAAAATTGAGTGACAATAACAAAGCAATATTCATAGTTGTTAATTTGAGAAAATGTCTCACTCTAGAGCAGTTCCTCAGTGAATCTAGATGGAACTAGACAGTGTGCTTCAGTACCGAGGTCACACATCTAGATGGTATCTAAAAGCTTCATGAATGTGTTGTGAATTCTGAACCAGATCAATTATATATCAGTTTAATTTAAATTTCTTCTGCAAAATAGCAAATCTAATAGTTCAACTAAGTCAAAAAATAACTACGATTAAAGTGCAACCTCAGCACTGAAGTGTGGTGAAGTGTAAATTGAGGACATTGCGGAGCATGTGATATTGAAAGGACATTAGGGTCAGACAGTGGTCAGACAGTTGGGGTCACAGTTTGCCCAGGCTCCTCAGGGCAGCAGGTTTCCTCACCGGAGAGTAGCCGGCTACGGCGGGAGGCCTCGGCAGCCAGAGCACAGGACATTTCAATGCGTTTCTCCTGCTCCTGAAGCTGCTGCTCTGGGTTACTGGGTCCCTCCACTGGCCCGTCCAACACTGGCACCACATTTTGCAGGCTGGAGAAAGACAGACAGGAAATTTCAAAAATAAATAAATAAATAAATAAATTATATATACAGTATATATATATACACACAGACAGATTTTTTTAAGTATTGATTTCACTTAGGAGGAAATTCTGCCAACTTTTACTCAATGATGTTTGAAACCAAACCTGTAACCTGTTGTATTTTCCAAAGAACACAAAAGTGAAAAATCTTTTATTGTGTTTTTTGTACTAATATTTTGAGAACTTGACTTGACTTTAGAACTTTGGCAGTCCCTGGTTGTTCGGCAAGTGCTGCGTATGGTTTATGGCATAACCACAAATGGGTTAATAAAGGTTACTCAGTGTGCAGTGGATGAGGACATAATGTTCATCATACTTAGATTTGGCAATCAGTGTCTTGATTCTTTCAACTTTCTTCTTTTTTTCCCGCAGCTCTTCTGGGCTTAGTGGTGTACTGGGCTCAATATCCAAGTATCGCTCGGGGATCAAGACTTTGTCCGGCATGGACAACTAGAGAAACAATAACACAAATGTCCTTGCCTATACTTCATATCAACTGTTATTAAAAAACTGGACAATGTTTGTGGTGCAAGGCGCAGTGCTGCTGTGAGATTTCTAACCTCTTTGTTGAGATCCAGGTCATAGTGTTCAGGTTCCACCTGTCGTCGCAGACGAGCAATTTCTTCTCTGGGTGACTCCAAACCTTCTCCCCTAACAGCCGCCTCAAGATCCTTAATAACCACCTCATCAGCCGTCACTCTCCTCCGCACCTGGATAATCAGGAAGGACAACTGGCTCAATGCTTAGCGTGACATAAACTGCAAAAATACACTGCAAAATGGTTTCATAGAATATATTTTATTTGTCTTATTTTATCTTGTCTTGTTTTAAGCATATACTTTATGGCACCCGATATAGTTATATTTAGAATATATCAATATGCATTTTAAGTACATTTATTTTAAGTACATTTCAAGTTCAGATAATTTTTTAACTTTTTTTCTGTGAAGAGCCTAAATTATCACAACTGATCCTTATAATCATGAATGTCACTTCACTCACTTCACATACAACCCGAATTCCGGAAAAGTTGGGACGTTTTTTACATTTTAATAAAATGAAAACTAAAGGAATTTCAAATCACATGAGCCAATATTTTATTCACAATAGAACATAGATAACGTAGCAAATGTTTAAACTGAGAAATTTTACACTTTTATCCACTTAATTAGCTCATTTAAAATTTAATGCTTGCTACAGGTCTCAAAAAAGTTGGCACGGGGGCAACAAATGGCTAAAAAAGCAAGCAGTTTTGAAAAGATTCAGCTGGGAGAACATCTAGTGATTAATTAAGTTAATTGATATCAGGTCTGTAACATGATTAGCTATAAAAGCTTTGTCTTAGAGAAGCAGAGTCTCTCAGAAGTAAAGATGGGCAGAGGCTCTCCAATCTGTGAAAGACTGCGTAAAAAAAATGTGGAAAACTTTAAAAACAATGTTCCTCAACGTCAAATTGCAAAGGCTTTGCAAATCTCATCATCTACAGTGCATAACATCATCAAAAGATTCAGAGAAACTGGAGAAATCTCTGTGCGTAAGGGACAAGGCCGGAGACCTTTATTGGATGCCCGTGGTCTTCGGGCTCTCAGATGACACTGCATCACTCATCGGGATGATTGTGTCAATGACATTACTAAATGGGCCCAGGAATACTTTCAGAAACCACTGTCGGTAAACACAATCCGCCGTGCCATCAGCAGATGCCAACTAAAGCTCTATCATGCAAAAAGGAAGCCATATGTGAACATGGTCCAGAAGCGCCGTCGTGTCCTGTGGGCCAAGGCTCATTTAAAATGGACCATTTCAAAGTGGAATAGTGTTTTATGGTCAGACGAGTCCAAATTTGACATTCTTGTTGGAAATCACGGACGCCATGTCCTCAGGGCTAAAGAGGAGGGAGACCTTCCAGCATGTTATCAGCGTTCAGTTCAAAAGCCAGCATCTCTGATGGTATGGGGGTGCATAAGTGCATACGGTATGGGCAGCTTGCATGTTTTGGAAGGCTCTGTGAATGCTGAAAGGTATATAAAGGTTTTAGAGCAACATATGCTTCCCTCCAAACAACGTCTATTTCAGGGAAGGCCTTGTTTATTTCAGCAGGACAATGCAAAACCACATACTGCTGCTATAACAACAGCATGGCTTCGTCGTAGAAGAGTCCGGGTGCTAACCTGGCCTGCCTGCAGTCCAGATCTTTCACCTATAGAGAACATTTGGCGCATCATTAAACGAAAAATACGTCAAAGATGACCACGAACTCTTCAGCAGCTGGAAATCTATATAAGGCAAGAATGGGACCAAATTCCAACAGCAAAACTCCAGCAACTCAATGAATGCCCAGACGTCTTCAAACTGTTTTGAAAAGAAAAGGAGATGCTACACCATGGTAAACATGCCCCGTCCCAACTATTTTGAGACCTGTAGCAGAAATCAAAATTGAAATGAGCTCATTTTGTGCATAAAATTGTAAACTTTCTCAGTTTAAACATTTGCTATGTTATCTATGTTCTATTGTGAATAAAATATTGGCTCATGTGATTTGAAAGTCTTTTAGTTTTCATTTTATTAAAATTTAAAAAACGTCCCAACTTTTCCGGAATTCGGGTTGTAAATGGTGAGGGTATAAATTAAGGCTAGACACTAGGTAAAAAGGTAAAAATTTTAACTGATAGATATCACCAGATTTAACCAGTTGATTAATCACAGTAAATTAAAACTATTGTTTTGTATTATAAGTTTTCTGAAAGTTTGTTTAAATGAGCAAATGATGCATTATCAAAATCGTCCAGTGCACGAAAAAAGATTTTCCCAGTAGCGTCTTAAAAACATGAGCTATTAATATATAAAGTAATAATAAGTGCATTAATAACCAGCTAAACCTGCAATAATGTGTTACTTCTTCAGTACGGAGAAAAAAAATGCTTTAGAATATGACACTAACCACTCTGTAGTTAGCAGAAGATTTGTAGCCATCAATGTTCTGGTTGCTGGAGATGTTGAGGCTGCGCCTCTTGTCTCTGACTGAGTTGCTCTGGTTTCTTCGTATCCTCTCGTTCTGTTCCTCCACACTCATTTTAGACTTCACCTCTGCGGGGAACACTGCACTCTTTGGCCTCTCCTGGGACACACATCCAACAACATTACACAACGCATTTATAAAAGACTACCTATAATGCCACCTAGTCCAATACATACTGAATCAGAACCCACAAATTGGATCTGTAACTTATTTATGTTGATTAAACTAATGGTACTGGCTATATTTTATAGTTCCTCATATTTCCTCATAAAATGTGAAGCTATTATTAAAAACATGAAGAGTTTACTAGCTAAGATTTAACTTACTCTGGAAATGTGACCATTGGACACCTTCCCATTCCTCCGTTGGACGCCATCAGAATTGTTCTTGTCTTCTGAAGGTGACTTGGTCCTGGGTGGAATAATTCCGACTGCAAAGAAAAAGTCAATCACAAACTACATTTTTTTTAGACAGGTGCCATTGTGAGGCAATAAAATAGTGTTTGTGAGTTTTTCACTTGTTCATACTATAACCGTGATTTAAATATAAATGATCTTAAAGTTAAATATAATTAATTTCATATGCTCAGGAAATATCATGAAAAATGTCAGCCCCTTTTTCTTCCTACCTTTATTCTGGTTGGATTGCTCTGTATCAAAGTCACTGATCCTTTCTCCATGTGAGCTGTAGTTGTGCTGGAACAAAACATATATCAATATCATATAAAACAATATCCTAAAGTAACAAAGAATTGCTAATGAAATGTCTGTCATAATTGAAACCAGTAATCCCATTCTGACAGGATAAAAAAAATCTATATGAATCTTATTTGATTTTTCTTAATTGAATTCTTTTCAGATTGGTTTTTTTTTTTTTTTCAAAAAAAAAAAAAACATACCTACATTTTTCAAGGAACCCCCCCCCCCCTCCAAAAAACAAAGACAAACAAAAAACACACCAATTCATATTAGCATACTCAAAAATAAAATAATAAAATGTTGGCATGGGGCACAGTGGGGGCTTCTACAGTTTGTTCAACAGTGTGATGAATAGCAGCCTGTAAATGCATTAGGTTGTTGAGGCAAATATGGCTAAAAGTAAAAGCCATGGAAGCATTTTTACACATCACAGTACTATCACAAGCTTGAATAAATGCAACACTAGCACAGAAACAAGCAAGCACAAATAAAACCAGTACTAAGGACAGAAATGGGGCAACTACACAAGTGTGTATATGATGTAACTTGATCTGTCTACCACACACAAACAAAGAGAAAAAAATGGGTGCTGTTGGAAGACAAGCTACTCTGATTTATTTATTCCAATATTTGCTATATCTTACAACAGATGTTATATTGTGATGCCGTTTGGTTTGAGATAAAGTAATACGTGACAAAACTGTAAATATGTGAATGCAAACAGAGATTATATGAAGTGAAGTAGAGAAACGGAAAGAAAGGGAAATAATGAAGTTAATTGGTGAAGGGGAAAGGAAGATGTTGTTGACATTGTAGTGATGATCATGGTGCGAAAATAGACACAGTCCTCATTCTCGTAGCGCGGCCGCCTCTTTGAGGTACCTTTCTGCTGTGGAAATCTTCATTGTCCTTGTAGCCTTCCTGGTGGATGCTTGAATGGGAGCCCATGCTGCACAGCCAGGCATTGCTTTCTAAGGGCAGGGGGGGGGCAGAAGGGGGGAAAGACTGGGAGGACTCCAGGGGCTGGTAAGACTTAGGAAGTGGAGGTCGCGGAGGACCAACCTCCTGTGGTAGGAAGGAAAGAAAAAAAAAAACAGGAAGTTGGGAAGAGAGAGAATAAAAGATATGGATAGAACAGAAATTAAGCAGAAGGGAAAGGAAGAAAGGCAGGGAGGAGGAGAGAAGAGAAGGGATATAGAGGTGGAGAGTGAGCACTGCATCAGGAGCGACTAAGCCAGGTGGAGGGTGGAGAGAATCATGGGAAGCATAGAGGCATGGATCCCTCACCACAACCACTAATAAACAATGAGCTGCACATGACCCACATGTGTACTTTGTGATTTTGGCAAATCTCTGTTAGCAAAGGCAACAGTGAACTCGGTTAAAAGGCTTAGGCAATCTGCTTTAACATGGGAATTCTACTTTGATGTACAATTTGAAGTCTGAAAATGTGTAGTTCAGTCAGGGGCTGATTCTTCTGAATAAACGGCATGTGCCAGAACGGCGTAAAACTCTGGGGATATTTTGGTAGTGGGTCACCTATGAATACTAACAAAGACACTCAACCAAGTGTTTAAGAGTGACTTCAGCTAAGTAACAACAAGTTATTGTTCAAAATTAATAGGATATTTACTAATATAACACAACTTTTGGCATCTTTTAAAAGTAAAAGCCTTTTAAAATTATCACCACAACTTCATGGCAGTAGATTATGGTTAATGAGCATAGTACAGCAAATATAAATTATTGTGAGTCAGAAATAAATCAGGATGTCTGGGATAAAAAAAATAGCAAGTCCTATGCTCAGACTGGTTCTACAGCATGCAGTATATGCTACTGCAATGTATTCTTTACACTGTAATAAATAAGACGGTGTTGAAGAATAATGCTGTGTGAAATACCTCTGTGGCCAGCTGTTTAGTTGGAGAGGCCTGAGAGCCAGGGACAGGAGAGAAGGGGCTGAGAGGACTCGTCAGACTCACTGAACTCAAGGGGCTTGCAGGACTGTTTGTGCTGAAGGAGCCGGATGCTCCACTGGCTACAGAAGACAGATAACAGAGTTAAAGACCAATGTTACAACGTCAAAAGTAACCTAATATTCTTCCCTGTAATATACTCTACTTTGCTGCAGTTGTAATCTAATAACAAATGATCAAATCATAAAACAAATGACACTGCTGTCTGTTTCCTGTTTCACATTGTACACACTGCATGAGCATTGCAGCAGCAGCTTAACTGCAACAGCAGGCACACAATGGTCTCACAACATTCAAGTTATATAAGAAATCTGCAGCTCTATAAAGGAAATACAGAACAGAAATAGCGACAGATCTTTTCAACTCTTTTGTGACGTATACAGCGAATCTGAATGTGAGCTTGCAGTTGACTAAGTAAGGGACAGGGTTTATGTAGACCAAATGAATTAAAAAGTAAGTTAACAGAAGCATAAGTCATGATGAATGATGAAAGAAGTATGCAGTTTCAGCAGGCAAACCAGTTATGACATTACAAACCAATTTTACTAATTAAACATATGCATGGATGAACCATTCACAATGAGATCAATAATAAGGTGAATTTTCATTTTATTCTGACTATAATTAACAGCCAGAAATTGGTCAGAAATAAGCTCTGCAGATTATGTGTGATGCCGTGCAGTATGGAGATCATCTGACCTCTGTGCTTGGCCGTATCCGTGCCGCGAGAGTGATTCTTGTGCATCCCCTCCAAAACATCCTGAACCCTCCAGAACTCCTTCTGAATGTGCCTGTGTACCAGCTCACTCTGGGAGGAAAGAGAATCTGTTAGACAACTCATTCATTTAAAACAGATAGACACGTGCATTATTAAAGCACTGTCAGGATCATTAAAATAATGCATATTCCTTCTTATTAATAATTCACGAGAGAATCACGTGCCATTCAATTACTGATTGCATTTTTCATTTCCATTCAAAGGACTTTGAGCAGTTCTTGTTGCATTAAACAGATCTTAATTTAATATTCAAATGAATTATGTACCATCAAGGTCACCTATTTTGCTACAATAATGCCCCATTACACCACCTACAGTGGATAACGGTATATCAATCATGTAAAAATGACCATTCAGTGGAGGCCATTCGCATGATAATTGCATGTGCTCATGATTTGCCTAAATAGAAAGATGACAAATGTCATTAAGGGCTTGAAGTGTAACAGTTCAATGTTTCCTGGTAACTAATCAAGATGATGATAAATTTGGAGCCAGTATCCAACATACCTGCCCTCCAGCATTCAGGTGCTCCCATAAGTCCCCGTGGATGCTGTATACTTCATCCTCTAGTGCCTCAAACTCCATACGGGTGCTGGTCAGGGCCTGGGAAGTACAAGTAACGAAAGAAACAGCAACATTTATTTAATCAAAAACATGAGCTTCTGTTATGTGCTAATGTGTTTTCATAAAAGTGTCAAATTGTCTGGTTTCCTACACTGGAGGCCTGAGACAGCTCTCCTCTGATGTTAATCAGCTTGTTTTGTAGACTCTCCTTCTTCAGCTGAAGTTTCTCCATAACCAGCGGCTGGTTCCTGTACAGCTCCATCTCCTGATGCGTGGCCACCAGCACCCCCTCTAGGCTGTCCTGGAAATTGCAGAAAGCAGTCAAAGTATGTAAGGACACAGTAGTTTTAGGCATAATAAGGTGGTTTATATTGAGAATTTAATATTAAATTAATGCTATAATATTTGTTTAAATATTATATTAAAATATATTATAATAGTTTTTTAGAGAACTCCTAAAAGCTACAAATGTACCTTTTCCATTCGCAAACGATGCACTACAGCCTCCTGCTCTTTCACAAGTCGATTCTGCTCACACAAGCTGTCCAGAAGTTTCTGTACAGAGACAAAATGAATGAGTTCATGGGTCTATTATTTGAATGACAATGATTTGCAAAGTTGTACATCTATGCACGTCTTTGATCAGACAAAGTGACTTACACTGGTCTCAATCTCATTGCGCTTCAGTGCGGGATGAAGGTCACTGTACACATCATGGAATGGAGGCACCTATAACAAGAGAGAGTAAGTAAAATGGAAATCTTAGTGAAAAATTGTCTTCTAATTTGAAAAGAACAGCAGTTTTTGAATAAATAAGGAGTAAATAAGATTTAAAATACTAATATAACAAACAATAAATAAAACAACACTAAAAAAAAAAACGAATAAAATTGTTATTAATTTATTAATTAAAAATTAAAGACCAAAACCTTTCAAAATAAATAAATTGCAAAACTTATAAAATAAATAGCCACTGCAATGTCCTGTTTGCATCCCAAATGCTGTGTCAGTGATTAGCCCCACCGTGTGAAGGCTATCCACTGAAAATGGCTTTCTTGCTTGATGGTGTGAGTGGATAAGACAAATACTGTACACAAAGGACAATAGCAAGGCGACACAATACACAATGACCACACAATGGAGGATGTGATTTTGGGCAAACAAGCACTGGAAATGGCGGGATTCAGATATTATAAATTAAAGCAAAAAAAACTTGTGGCTCTCATAGCTGAACTTAAAAGCTAAGGCTCTAAAACCAAATATCTGTTCACTTAAACCTAAAGCACTATTAAAACAGCCAACATGCCACATCGACCGGGATGCACAGAGAGAGGCAGGCTCTGTCACAGCCTCAGAACAGCCTCGTTTGAGCCTAACTTTGCCAGAAAGAGGCTGAACTGAGCTTCAGTAGTGCAGGAATAGCAGATAGAACAGCAGCCTGCCTCTCTGGACGAGTCTCGACTCTCTTACTTGTGAAAATAGTTTTGCTCGAGGAGAGGAACGCTCAACCATTCTGGTTACCATGCCGATTAGATGATCACCATCTGTCATCTAGGGCAGAACACATTATCATTCACCTGGCTATACGCCTGACTCTAAATATGGCCGACTTTGATGGAACCCAGCTTATACTTACAATGTCCACAGCAGATAGAGAACATACTGTAGGAGAGACCGGGGCAAGTTGTCACACTATTTTTAACTCTAGTGAATATTTCTTATGGTAGGTTTATTTTTGAATGTCATTACACTACACTACTATTAAAGTGTGGTGCAGTCATGTTTCTAAAAGAAGTATCTTATACTCACCAAGGTTGCAATCATTTGATGAAAAATTATACAGTAAATATACAGTAAAAATAATACTATTGTGAAATATTATTAAAATGTAAAATCATTTTTTCAGCATTTTCAGAATTTTCAGCAGCCATTACTCCAGTCTTCAGGCATATGATCCATCAGAAATTATTTGAATAATGAAGCATTTCTAACAATCATTGTTTTAAACAATTGTTGTTTTATATTTTTGTTAAGCTGTGATTCACTTTTCTCAGGTTCTTTGATGCAAAGGAAGTTCATATAAACATGACTTATTTCAAAAATACAAATTATAATAGGCATATCAACAAAATATAATCAGTAAAATAAATTAAACAATAAACAATTCACAAAACAGCAAAAGAAACTGTAATTAAAGGAATTATTGTAAATGTATATTTTACAAAATGTAAAACATGACAATTTGCCCCAATAAAAAATGTTGGGTAAAAATTCCTCAATCTGATATTTAAAAAAATCATGTCCAGAACTGACTAGGGCTGGGATAAAAGATTATTTTTTAAACGATTAATCTAGCGATTATTTTTTCGATGCATCGATTAATCTAACGATTAATTTTTCAGACCGATTTGATTTCGATTATCTCCCCATTAATTGACTACTAACAATTTATACAGGTTGATTTACATATCTGAATGAAAAAAACATCAATTCCTTAACATTGCAATATGTTTATTGCTCTTAAAATTACAAAATAAAAGACTGACTAAGAATGCATTACTTTGCACTTGTATAGAGATAGCATTCAATAAAACCTTGAAACCTTGAAAACACATAGCTTACTGAAACAAGCTTACTGAACACATAGGGCCTAGCTTACTGAAAAAAGAAGTTCTTTCAGGTGAAAATAACAACAACTTGATGTCTAGTATTCAATAAAAAAGGTCACCCAAAATACTTGTTTAGAGCAATTGAAAGAATACAGTATGTAAATGTAAACTTGAGGGCTTTAAGCTAATACAGAGAGTGCTTTTACAAAAAAAAAAAAAAAAATTAACAGTGGGAGCCAGCAGCCTGTCATGGAGAAAAAAAATCTCCGAATGCTCCACGTGAAACTTTGGCGTTCCGCCCTTTTTCTATCATGTTTAATGATTTTGATTAATATGCACAAGGGAGGGAGAGAGCAAGAAGCGCTCGTGTTGTTTGAAGACTGTGAGTGCGCGCGCAGCCGGGGCTCTCTCTCGTACACGCCCTGTCACTGTCACTCACCGATCAAATAAGGCTTTGACAGCCGCCAAAAAAAAAGATCAATGCAGAAAAACCCCTGGATTGGTTATATAACGTTGGACAGAATGTTGATCCGGCCATCGCGTATATTCAGCGCACATAAGGTAAACGTTTTGCAAACGTTTTTTAGAGAAATAAAAACAGGTCGACGAATCGATGCGCATATTTTGCGTCGACGTCATCGATGACCTCGACGCGTTGTCCCAGCCCTAGAACTGACATCAAAATAACGATTTAAAACAGTGTTTTATCAAGATTTTTCAAAACCAAGATAAAAAAACAACAAATCACATATTTGTGACTCTTGACTCAGAACCTTACAGTTCTTGAGATATAATCCTTGTGACAACTTCCCCATGTGACAATTACAAAGAAGCTTTACGTATATAGAAGCCCCTGCTGTTAACATGCAGCTGTTATAAAATTAGAAAACACTTTCAAATCAGTGTGAGAACTGACACAGAGAGGAGATAGAAGAGAAGTGAGAACAGGAGGTGGTGTTTCAGAAAAATGTTTGAGAGGACTGTGACTACTTTATGACATGGTTGTTAATGTCTTGAAGTGGACCACCAAACAACGGTCAGTTTGTTCTTTATCATCCTTTAATGTGAAGCCAACAACCAAAAGCTCTCTTTGAAAACGTAGAAAGTTGCCTCTGTATGTCTATATGCAGCTGCTTTCTAAAGAAGCATCCTTTTTATTATTAATATAAATATATTAAATTATTTAGCAGACGCTTTTATCCAAAGCGACTTATAGTGCATTCAGGCTAACATTTTTTACCTAACATGTTCCCTGGGAATCAAACCCACAACCTTGCACTGCTAACACAATCCTCTACCACTTGAGCCACAGGAACATATTGTTTTCATGCTTGAAATGCTGCTTAGTTGAGCAGCTCACTAGGTTTCGGAACAGAGCTAACGTGTTGTCAGCATTGAATCTCAGATGTGGATGTTGGATCGAGCCTCCTACCTGCTGATCTAGGTACTCCAGGTTCCTCTGAAGCTGCACATCTAAAATGTCCTCCTGATGTGTGCAGTGAGGCAGCAGCAAAGCCCAGTGTGTCAAACCCAGCAGCAGCATACAGCACGCAAAAGCATTGGACGGAGAAATGGAAATTGAGACACAGGTAAGGACAGACACATGCTAATCACGGCATTGCTGATCACAGCGAAGCGTGGTGCAGCACGCTCATACTCATAAGACCAGACAATTACATGCCCTCATCAATCATTTATTAGCAAAGCTAGTGCACTTGATCTGCTGCACATACCAATGATCAGTCACGTGATCACATGATTTGCTGGTTCTCAATTGACAAGGCTGTAAATGGAGTGTATCATGCTTTACACATTTACAAATGCTTAAAAGTTTTGACTTACCATTTTGCTTTGAACCGAAGGGGAAGCTGGGTAGTTGTAGTGGTACATTCCTTGACTGTAGGAGCGACGATCTCCAGTGAAATCATACTAAAACAAGAATATTAATGATAATTTAAAGTAAGAAACAAAAAAGGCAAGATCTGCTTGAATATATGCTATTATATGCTATTATATAATATAATATAATATAATATAATATAATATAATATAATATAATATAATATAATATAATATAATATAATATAATATAATATAAATCATCACATATTATATTTATTTTAATTATTTAATACAGGAGTGACTATCTTCAGGGAAATAATATTAAAACAAGAATTAATTATGGTAATTTATTGTCAGTATATAATATATTTTGCAGTTCTTAGCCAGAATAAATTGTAATTGTCACAAGATAATTGGTTATGGACACTAAGTTGCTTGACAAGTGCTTTACCTTGGGTGAGCTCAGTGACCTGCGGAGCCCGTACACTGAGGGGTCAGCATATATACTTTCCTCTATGATTCTTCCGGGTCCCCGATCAAACCTGGCGCTGGGCGATCGGGCAGGTGAGGCGAAGCTGTGCGGAGAATAGTGTCCTCCTGATGAAGAGGAGGGTGAACGAGGGACTGACCGTGAGCGTGGCTGTATGGAAAGCCCTCTCATAGAGTTCTGTGCGGAGTCTAACTGAGGGTAATAGGCAGGACCGTGGGGTCCCATCATCCACTGCGGGTCTCGAGGTTGACCATATAAGGGTCCGTCTCGCAATGACCGCCTCCTCTCTTCCATGGTCCAGTGAGGAGGTGGTCGGTTGTAAGCAGCAGACATGGAGCAGATGCTCTCAGGCCGCACACCAGGTGGGTAGAGGGGATAGTCATCCACATTCGGAGGGCCGCTGTACACACCGTAACAGTCTGGTGACATAGCGCGGTTTACTGTGTAGTACCTGGATGGACTAAGAAGAGGTGTAATTATCATTCAAAGAAAACTGAATTAAAATGTAAGTAAAAATACACTACCATTCAAAAGTATGGGGTTTAAGAAGTCTCTTATGCTCACCAAGGCTGCATTTATTTGATGAAAATATAGCAAATACAGTAATATTGTGAAATATTATTACAGTTCAAAATAACAGTTTTTTCTATTTGAATATATTTTAAAACAGAATTTATTTCAGTGACGACAACACTTCATTTTCAGCAGCCATTATTCCAGTCTTCAGTGCCATATGTTGCATCAGAAATCATTCTAATATGCTGATTTGATGTTCAAAAAATATTTCTTCTTCTTATCAATGCTGAAAACAGTTGTGTGGCTGAATATTTTTGTGAAAACCATGATACATTTTTAATTTAATATTCTTTGACACAGCAATAAAACTAGACCGCAGAGAAATGAAATGATCGAATCAGTTTACTAATTGTACCTGTTTTATTTAGTTTAGTTTAACACATAAAAATTAGTTTAACAAATATTAAAACTTGATAAGGTTTCGAAGGCACTCTGGACCTCACCTGCGGCCGTCGTCCTGAGCCACTGTGGTCCGCCGCTGGTTGACCCACTGCTGCAGCTGTGTCATGGAGCTCTTCCTCTGGGCGAGTCTCTCCGGTGCTGTCCTAGGCACAAAGCCCCTCCGCATCACAATATTCTCCTCATGCGGCTCCCGCATGTCCCTCACTTTGTCTTGGGACTGGTATCTTGAACCGTTGGGAGGACCATAGGTACCCCAGCCGTTGGGGTGATGGGGTGCCAGGCCTCCTTTCTCCCCTATCTTGCCCTCTATATAAGAGGTAGCTGGGGTCACTGGGGTGCTGGGCATGGTGTCTCTGGTTTCTACGCCGTTAAGCTCGTGTTTGATAGGCTCGTAGACATCTGTCCTCTGGCCGTTATCTGCATGAGAGTTTGGCTCGAGACATTTGGCTACCATGTCGTTTTGTTCTGCTTCATGGACATGCTCAGATTTATTTCTGCAGAACAGCAGGAAAGAGAAAGACAAAACATCTGTTTTAAAAAACACTTTCATAAACAGAGTGATACCTTTGATCTGCGCAGTGAAATGCTGTTTTATAAGGAGTGCACATGACTGGATGTTCCAGAGTACCAGGCTAGCAGCATTAACGACATGCTCTAATGCTCCATCTGTGCTATTTATGTTGACACAGATCTGTGTCTTTTAAGACATTAAGACATCCAAAACCATATAACATTCAACTATGAAAAAAGGGGAAACCTTGAAGAACTACTATTTGAACTCTATATAAAAAAAATATTATTTGTACTGAATAAAGGCTCTTGTCATTGGACAATACGTTTTATTGTTTGGCCGACAAGTGTTGCAAACAGCACTTTTATTTTGACAGTGCTGAAAACATGGTGCCTGAGTGCAGACGCATAGAAAACACACATGGATGCACTTGAGCAGGCAACTATGTGGCCACTATGTGGTTATATTATTTATGCCATATTCACTTTGTAGTACATTTAAAATTAGCACTGCCGGTTTTTTTTTATAAGTAAGAGAATCATGTGGTTTGGAACAACAGGAGGGTGAGTAAATGAGTAAATTTTAGTGAATTAAAATTTAAATACTATAGATGCGCATAGGCAGACAGTAGTGAAGTATTTTTACTCTGCTTTAAAAGTACTTTTCAAGTGTCTATACTTTATCAGAGTGTTTTTCTATCTAAAACTTTACTTCACAACATTCAAAAGCATAATATTGTACTTTTTACTGTACAACATTTCATATTAAATATCACTGAATTCTTAATTTAATTAACAAATCTATTACTTTCTTACTTTTGCTCAAGTAAAAGTAATTAAGCGATTTGCTTGAGTACAAGAAAGTGCTATTTTTTATTGTTTTTAAGTATTAAATATAATATACAATATTTAATGCACTTGAGTAAAGTAAAAATACTTCACTACTTTCCGCCTCTGTAAGTGTGTGTGTGTACCTGGATGTGGCCGAGATGTGGACCCTGGCAGCCTCAGTCATGGCTTGGATCCAGTCCTCTTGCTCCTTCTGAGTGTCTGCACTGAAGAAGTATGTACGAATTCCTGTGTGCTCAACCTGCAAACAGAATGCAATACTAGCCTTTAAATCCTCACTTTCTTCTTCCTCCTTCTCCTCCTCTTCGCTGGTTTCACACCACACCTGCAAAAGAAAAAGAGAGAATAAGAGAATATTACTGTACTGTCATATAGCCACTCCCATTGTGCAAGAAAACAACTGCAAACCCGATGCCACAGGGACAACAGAGCATGCAAAACAGATCCAACAGAACTCATGCAAAATGCAGTGCATGCAAACAAAAAATCGGTCATGCATTGACCAAATTTCTCATGTAAATTCATGACTCTAAATGTGGCCAAGTTTGTTGATATTTAATATGCAGCACAACACTGGAGAAAAGTGTGGTTTGTACATGCAGATCAAACAATTATAGTGATTAAAAGTTGAGCATTAGCTGACATGCGACTGAAGACTTTCAAAAAGTAATTTATTCCAGTTTAATTATTTTATATAAACAACCGACATTCATTTTAGACTTTCCAGTTCAATTATTTTATATAAACAACTGACATTCATTTTAGACTATGACATGTAGAGGGTTGAATATACTTATTTACTTTTGTCAACATAATTATTACTGTCAGCTCATGTTAGGAATGTAAGCAGGTGAGTCTTGATACTTGCCATGCAGTTACTGGAGCAAAAAGAGGTGCTCTGAAATACCTACTAAATGTGGCTCATCCAAATATTGGAGGAAACTCTCTCAGGGGTCCGCAAAGATGGGGGGATTGGGAACAGAGGAGAAAAAACTACATAAGGATGACTAGATCAAATATAAAGGTTAACTTTAAGAGCAGGTTAAATGTGGGCTAAATGTGGTCAGGTTTATCATAATGGAGCGATCATAATGTGTATTAATATCCTGAAAGAAATGGCAGTTAGTAAAAAATGTGGCTTTGTTGTGTTGTTACAGATACAAAACATTAGCTTTATGAAGCACACACACACACACCTGACAATGTAAAACCTTTGTGTTAATGTGTTACATTTAAATAAGTAACACAATAGATTACACACACCATGCTTATCCAAAACACTGCAGTTCAGAACTTTACCACATGGGGGCAATACAGAACGATTTAGAGTTGATTGTGGACAATTCATTCAGTAGCAAACAGAAGAAAAGTGTTCAACAAATGCACAGCTAAAAGTATCTCAAATTGAAATCAACAAACCTCAGAATCTACAAGCATAATTTATGGCTAATGTCTAAAATTAACCTTTGGTATTTAGGGACAATAAATATAGTGAAGTATAATATAAAATTCCTGCTTTTACCTGAGTGACCTGTTTTCTCCAAACCATTAAAATAAATGTTTAAATAACTGGGGCCTTTTTGTTACTTTCAGGTGGCATCTTAGGTCATTTTATGATGCAGAAAGCCCATTACATAACCTCAGATTTCTATAAAAGAAATGACAGTTTAACACACAGCAGGTTCTGAATGAGAAGCGTGTGTCACCACTGAGAAACCAGACAATCACTGGAAGCTACAATAATCTGACCATAAATTTAAGCATCTCTACTAATGCCAACCATTCTCAATTAGTGTTGCATAAAACAACAATGTGCACTTAGTCATCTTAAGGTGTGCCAAAATCTTTTTTATAAAATCTAATAGTTAACTGCTCCACAGGACAGTTAGCTAACTGACACTACAAACCATTAAGGAACAAACTGTATTTCTGAATAGACAAAACCTGATGAACAGGGTTTGTTTTACAAACACACAAAGTTATAGTACAGAATAGATAAAAATGCTCATATGTGAAATGTCTAGTAAGGAGAAAATCCCTTAGCGTTTCATTATACCATCCATTCATCCATCAAAAAAACTTCTATTAACAAGAATAACAAACTAATCAAACCATTTATTTCCTATTTGTTTACATGCTTACATTTCTCTTTCTCAATGGAAGTAGACTGTCAAAACAAAAGTTTGCATTGCAGTGGTGGATCAACAAACTTACAGAAATCTGATACAAAAATCTAGCCATGCTTTTGCAAGTCTTTGTATCCCCTTTTTACCTGCCAAAAGAATGCCTTGTTTCCTTTGAATGAACCTCTCCCAGAGGAAACCGTCAAACACTCCTGCACAATTGATTCATTGCAGGGCTTGGCAAATTCTGTGCTTACTGTTTGCATTTGATTTTACAGAGAAGCCGTTGTTCTTGTGAAAGATTATTACTATGCGACTCAAGAGCTGGCACTTGCTTGGCAATGTTTGCTTAACTTTAATATAGCTGGTCTTCATTAAAACCTTCTTTAAAGTGTTTCCAACCTTACAGCACAACTTTATTCAAGGAAATAAAGTGTAGGAGGAGGTAAGTGTGCAAAAGGTATCTTACACTGCTTTGTGAAGACGCATGACAAATGAACCATGTTCAACAGGTTTTTAGTGATGCTTCAATGCTTGTAAATCACTTCCTCAAAGGTGGCTTGTAATAATCACCTGAGTTGAGTCCAAGTGTATCCTAGAGAAATATTTGTGGTCTATAGAAGACGTGGCGTCACATGTCAGCCTGATCTATCTTTACAGAATTCCTCTTAACTACCAGGTACCCTTCTATCTAAACAAGCACAGGTGCCTTCTTTCCTTCTTTACAAATCAGAAAGAGCTGACTTCCTGTCACATAGTATGTCAGTGCAGGACTATATTTAGTTAAACCTTAATTATGACCTAATAGAAAATGTCTGTCATCATTGGTGTGTGAAGAGAAATAACATGCATAGTTCTCTCGGGAACGTGAGAGCTCAATATCGTCCTCAGTAAAACCACATGCTTGGTAAGATCATAGACAGAAACCACTCAACATCACTTTTATTGTAACTAGCCTGGGGATATAAGCCTATGCTTGTGAAAATCGGAGAAGCATGTACTAGAATCTTGTTCTGTGTAGGATCTCATATTATAATGACGCCCTCTTTTTGTGCGTTTGGTGATGCAAGTGATGGTAACACACCAGACTAGCAGATGACCTGATAAGACTGACAATCATTTCACCTTTTTAATGCACATAAAGGAAGGTCAAGCTACATAGTCTCATTGTGTTTTGTTGTCTCTCTCTGTGCCGAGAGCTCTCCGTCTCCTCTGGCACTGGCACAGAGGTGCGGCCCAGGACACATTATCTACACAGATCTATTACATAGTGGTGGAAAAGCACCATGTTTACACTGTTGACTCAATCGAATGTCCAAGAGGGCTAATTTTTTGTTAATGTTTGATCATATATTTCACCAGGTCACAATGAAACTCATTGTAGGCTATTTCCTTTTAGTGTAATATCAACTGACATACTTTCCCATCTTTGCTCTGATCTAAGGCAGAGCCGTTCAACTTGGCTTTTTTACAAAAAAAAATTAAAAAATAAAGTATGTTGCTACAGTTTAGATGGGATTTCTGATGGGATTCCTGATGGGATTTCTTTACCATTTTTTTTTCAGGTGAGTCCCTCAATGGCCTCTGAAATCCAAAACCAAACAAAACAAAACCAGTTTTAGGGAGAATCTTTTTTTTTCTTCTCGAAAGAAACCAATTTTGTTGTGGTCTCTTATAACTGTTAGGCAAGGTTACGCAAGTGGTACTTCATAGCAAAGTATTAGTGAATTATATCTGTATTATTTCCCATACAATCCTCAATTTTAAACAAAACTGTCACATCTTGAGAACCATCTGGGAGGAAAAGCACACCTGTCTACACTCACTGCATCACACTCAATAGTCGATAAGCATGAGACATGGCGGGACATGTTATGTTGGACAGCAGGTACCAATGCCCAGAGCAGCTCAATATTAAAACTGCCTTTGCTTTTTTTGGAGTGCCAGATAGTGGAGGAAGCAGACAGTCAAGCCTCAGCAGATATGGAAATGCCATCTCTTTCTATTTCTGAGCCTCTGACTGGTAGTTGTATACTCTCAGTCATGCAGAGCTTCTAAATGTTTGCTGATCCTGGAGTTCTTGGATTTGAGATGTGCTTGTGTAGATAAAAAAAACTTTCAGAAAAGCATGATACCAAATGGGGCTTTAAAAGTACCAAAAATGTACCAAAAATACCAAAGAACTATATATCTATATAACCATTATATTTAAAAGAATGCAAATTGAATGGAAAGGCTACATGCATGATTTATTCGGTTTTTTATAAGTTTAATACATATAATCTTTATTATTATCGTGGTCTTGTAGCTAGCTCAATTGGTAGAGCTTTGCGGTTTGGGGTTCGATTCCCCAGGAACACATGATAGGTAAAAATTGATAGCCTGAATGCACTGTAAGTCGCTTCGGATAAAAGCGTCTGCTAAATGCATAAATTTAAATTTAATTTAAATTTAATTATTATTACTATACATTTATTTAGAAGTACTTAAAAAGCAACGCACATTATTTAAAATAATTTTTAATATAAATATTTTATACACATCCCTTTGACTGACTTTCTTTCTTATATTAACTTGACAAGTACTTGAAAGTCTACACATATAATAAAAAAGTCTATATATAATAATATAAAGATTGTTTTTGAGTATTATTATTATATAAAACAAAAATCTCCTATCCCAGCTGTCCAACCTGCAACACAGCTGGGCGAAGGCAAACAGATGCACAAAAAAAACAAAAAATCACATGCAACATAGCAGGAAGGTTACAGCCACAGCTGTAATCTGATGCTCTCCAACATGTTGACAAAGCAGTTAACAGCACGAGCTCAAACAACAGCAAAAATATGGGGGAGAGATGCAAAATGAATGATTGCAGCAACCTTTAATGAATAGGAGTCATACAGGGATGGACGGCTCCTTGTGTGTGTATGTGTGTATGTGTGTGTGTGTGTGTTCTGTCTACCACTGTAATTCACAAACACACACGCACACACTCTCTGGATAATGTCTGTTGGTTCTGAACACTCTGATGTGTACTTCAAACACAGCAAACAGACATGTCTGATAAGAAAGACACCTCAGACCCACACAGTAGGACAAGGTAGCCAGCCCAAGGCTGCCGGGAAGAACAAAGTGAACTTGGGACAGACAACAGCAACAGCAGAGAAAGGTGAGAACGGGAGGTTTGATCCAAATCCACATCAACAGCTCCTTCAGATTGGCTGCGAAAACTTGTTTTCATGGTCCACTCTACCACAGACAAATATGCCTATCACGAATCAATTACAAACTATATGGAAGCTGTCTGGTCATATCTTTGCATCCCACATGCAGGTTCAGCTCCTGAAGACTTTTCCCTCAGGAAAGGCTTTCTCAGCTGTAAGTCTGATGGCCTGACTCACTTCCTGATCTTTAATGTTCCTGCCGACCATCCCTTGAAGAAAAAACTAATCTTAGTCTAAAAGAGTTACAACCGAACAGCAGTTACACAACCAGCACTCATTAATATTGCAGCAGCTCTATACTGGGACATGGGAACAAAAGAGGAGTAAAAGAAAAATAACCAAAGAGAACACATAAACACACATATAAATGTTTACTCCTATCTAAAATGAGTTGGTCTGTCAACAGTTAAAAAATGTAACTAATTCCAGTTCGCAACAAGGACGCAAAATAAATCTAGCTGACGATTATTAATTTAAAAAAAAAATGGTTCTAATTCTATGACAACAGCAAAGTCCACAGAGGCACAACATTGATGAGGTGAGGTGATGAATGATAAAGCACTAACAGAATGTCCAACTTCAGAATCCACCCAAATTTTAAAGAGCATTTTAGTCCAATGGTATGGAAACTAATATATTTATAGTTATAGTTCTTGGCGTGAACTGGATTAATTCCAATTTTACATTTAAAAGAGAGGAAGGAAAGAAGGAAATTTAGTCAGATTCACTTATGACTTCTGTGTAGTTCCCAAAGTGTATCTAAATATCCACACACACACAGACAGGTATAAGGCCTAAAGCAATGCAGAGCCAGAAAGTATTAGACTCCAGAAAATCCTGCGCCCAGATGACAAACGGCACTTTTGATCCTTGCACACCGGAGAAGGAATTCGTAAAAGATTTGGCAACACTTCCAGGAGACGAGACTGAATAAAAAGACCCAGGGCAAGATGCACTGCATCAGTGTTTCAGGGTCTTTTGTGAAGGCAACATGAGACATGTAACCGTTCTCTGTCACAGAGCTCAATGAATAATGGCTGACTAAACACACCTTCCTTTCTCCCTCACACATATGTGTCTCATAATTTCCTGGTTAATTATTAACACCAAGGTAGGTTATAAGTTCAAAACATGCACACAGGCATTTTTAGAAATACAGTGTGACATATATGATGGAGGCATGATTTTTATTATGAATGCCAAGAAAAGAACACTGAAATGCGCTGACATGGCTTCATACTGAAACCGCAGCACAAGGGTCTGTGATATGGAAAAGACACACTGCACAGCTTTTGCCTCAGGGTGCAGATGCAAGAAGCTACTGGATACTTGTGACTGATAGTTTGCTTTGTTCTGCAAATATATCTCTAGAGTATAAAATAGTCTCTCTTTTGTAGGAGACTGAATAGCTTTGGATATGTTTTCAAAAACACGTGGACAGGCAGACATGGGTTTTAGTGAAGCTGTGTCTCCAAACCCGCCATTTCCACAGGGGACGAACATTAGAAGTAAATGTGCGATGTAAAACCATAGTAAAAATACAAAAAGAGAACTTTGAGAACTATATATATGCTTTAAAGTAAATATGATCTTAAAGTCAAATAACTGATCTCTTTCTTGAAAAATCAATATTAGTTAATGGACTACAACAATATTGTGCAAAGGACAAGCCACATGCTACACAATATTAGACAGGAGTTGTCTATGTTAATCCAATTTAATTCAAATAGAAGCAAAAGTTTATGACATCTAAATAAAAAATATTTAGAATTTAGAATTATATTTAATAACACTGTACATACATACACAAAATATTCATAAATACAAATAAATAAATACAAATATTATATTATAAATAAACACTATATCATTCAAAAGTTTGGGATTAGTACATTTTTGTAAAATAAATTAATAATTTTAGCAAGGATGCGTTCAATTAATTAAAAGTGATAAATTAATAAAAGCTGTTCTTTTAAACTTTATATTCATCAATGATGAATAAACAAATGTTTCACGAAAAAAGTCTTTTTATGGTTTGCATAAAATATTAAGCAAACTGTTTTCAACATTTATAATAACAAAATGTTTCTTTATTTTAAAATATACTGTAAAAGTTATTTAACTTATTTAATAATATTTCACAATATCACAATTTTTACTGTACTTTTTAATCAAATAAATGCAGCCTTGCTAACTACTTCTCTTCAAAATCATTAAATAAATCATATCAACCCTAAACTTTTGAACTGTAGTGTATATGAGTAATATTAATAAAATAAGTCAAATAAACAAAATAATTATGTTTAAAATATAAGTATAATTAAAAACCATATCTAAAAATAAAATATTAAACTCAAAAATGTATACGAGTACACCTGAATATTCCAAATATATAACCAAATATTCAAATGAGTAAATTCTGAATAACTACCACCTGATGTTTTTTAAAAGTAGTGTTAAAGGTCACCAACGCCTCATATTATACTTCTTTTCTATTGGTCAGTTTGAAAGCCAGGTGCTATTAAAAAAAAAAAGCAGTTTTACTAGAAACCTAACAAGACCTGCAGAGACACGACCTCAGATTCTTGAGCATCTCCAGCCCAGCCCTTGGGGCCCCCACAGAGTCGGAGGAAAGAGACATAAACACAGTTACCAAACACATAACGGTCTCCACAAGTGGAACGAGCACACCTACAGTCGTATATTATTATTACAAACCCAGTTCAATACATGTCCTCAGATGCTACCCAGCATGCACCCTGTCTAATCTAATAAAGCCTCACAAACAAGCTTAATCTTATTTTCTAAATTATGATAACTCACCACAACAACTTTCTTATAGGCGTATCTCCTCAGAAATCACAGTACAGTACAGTATGCTTGCTCTAAAGGTCTATGTACTCAAACCCAGCTGCCTGGGGTCCTGATGAAAATATAATCTGACATTATTTCCTTTTGGCACATGGTGTGCAAACACACTCGGGAACGCATGCAAAGATGCAAAGTCCACTGCATGTGTGGGTGCTCAATCAGGGTAAATAGGGATTCAGTTGTTTGGACTAAAAACAGATATGCGGTCATTGAATCATGATTAATTCAGACACACTGTTTGCAGTTTCCTATGATCATATGACCTACACTGACACCAAATATCATGTTAACCTGTCACCCCGTCCATCCCTTGTTCCTGACAGGATTCAAAACTGATCAGAACTGAAAGAGATCACCAACCTTAAAGGCAAACTTGCGGTTGATGTTGTCTGATGCCTGGACTGGTCCAATCTCGAAGCTGAGAAGAGGAAGGCTGCCCAAGACTACTTCTTCCTTCTCGTCTGAATGGAATAAACATTGAAAAATGAAAGGAAATAAGCATTAATCCTAAAGTAAAAAGAAAATACAACAATGAAAAATAAAAACAAAACATTTGTATTCCAACCTAGATTTTAAAAAGATGATTCTAAAATTAGGTGATGAATCAGAAAAGTCCAACTTCCTGTTGTGTGCCTCTACACTGGTGGTAAGAGGGAATGGTAATAGAAAACCAGGTAAACTGAAGGTGAATCTCATAATAGATATCCATTTTTTTCTCAGCGTAGCACTAATGGCACTGAAGCGAGAAGCAGCACACAGCCTTGGAGAGAAGAGCTCAGTCTGGTTAAATAATGGAGCACATCGTTAAATTTTCAGCAAGTGCAGAAGCGTGGAGGCCAACAAAGATCCAGCGTTCACATTCTCGTTCTCCTGTACTGAGAGCTGCTATCGGGGAAATGCAGTGAACCCACCCGCGCGTGTCTTCTGACAGCACTGTGTGTGAATCAGAGAAAGGGAGGGACGGAGGGAAACGAGGGGTGGAGCAGGTTGTGTTTGTGCTGTATAGATGTGGGTAGAGCGAGAGAGAAAGAGAAGGCAAAAGATAGCTCTTGTGACTCAGTGCTGCAGGAATTCTGGCTCTCAACCAGCTGTACCTGCACTGAACAACCAATCAGACCCTATTATTCTGTCAACAAAAGCCTAGGCAAAAACAATCCTGTGTAAGAAACATACATTGACATGGAAATCTATTTATTTTATCCCCACAACAAAAAATGCTTGAAAACACAATGAAATGAACACGAACATGAAAAGCACAATCCAAACCTGTCTGTCAAGTTTGTAATCAGTACAGACATTGACAAGGAATGTCACTCCCCATATTTAGATTTGTGGTCAACAAATTATACTTTTTTCAATGGCTGAATTATTATGCTTAGTCTCCCAGTCTTAGAAATGTGGTTTCTGACTAGCTGTCTGCATAAATCTAACCTGACTATGCTTATTCACACCCTACACTGCAAAAAATCCAGCATTTTCATCTTGATTTCCACAAGATAAATCTACCATTCTAAGTACAAATCTAAGTACAATTGCATGAGATGATTAAACTAACTTTATTTATTTATTTTACGTATCCTGTTGGCATAATGTTTTCTTTGGTTAATTTAAAAACTACAAAAAAAAAAAACATAAACGTAAAAAAATTGTTTGTTTAAAACAAGAAAAAAAAGACATATTCAAGTCTTTTGCTCATTTTTAACTATTTGTTAAATATTTTAAGATGTGTTCACTGGATAACAAGGTAAAAATATAAGGTATTTTTAAGGTAAAAGGTTTACATATTTTTTTGATGGATCATTTTACAGTAGAACTATTACACAACATATGGGCTGACATATCAATCACGCACAATCACTCCCTCCATAATAACAGGTGCATGTATATACAAAAGGTGAGGCTATAATGTAATTATTGTCTATTTTATATTTTAGTTATATACAAAATATATAAATAAATATAAATATAAACAAAAAGATGTCACGTTTACCATGGTTCATCAACGTTTTGTATCCAAAATCCAGTCATATTTATATAGGAATCCCCACAATCTCACAGATTTCTCAATGGGTTCAAATTGGCTACACAAATTTGCCACGATGGCCAACAGACCACTACTGACTATGGACATTTATGCTTGAAAAATTTCGGTAAGATTTAATTCATGTGTCTGCACCTTAAAGGTCCCCTGAAGTGCCTTAAAACACTCAACATTATTCTATGTGGTGATGTAATTTAAACTGAAACAGGAAGAGAGGGCGGGACATATCTAGCAGCCCCGCCCCCCTTTTAAAATAGTCAATAGCGTTTTGTTTACATCAGCTCACCATAGCCGTTGAGCTCGGTAAAGCCGCATTTGACAGCCACAGTCTTGCCTCCTAGATTCAATATGAAATTCTTATTAAAACCAAATAGTGGTCATAATCATGCTGAGGCTGTGTAGTTTTTAAGTTTAAATTTAAGTTTGAAGTTTTTAATATATGCAATTTCGTGCATATGATCTGTGTGATCGTTTTTCTGGACTGGAGCCAAAGTCTGGATGTGCGCTGCCACGGTTCTGCCCAGATCTATTTTCACATTTATCAATCATTTCATCTAAGTTTCATTTTTTTCTATTACCCTCTCTTCCTCGTACTTGGCATACAGCTCTGATATCTGCAGCGACGACAACAGCGGGCCATTTTTCATCATCTCTCTGTGTTCAGAATACCAATTGAGGCATTAAATCGCTCTGTCACACATTCTCAAACTCTTTTGCACAGCACAGTTGGGTAGATGAATCTGGGATGAGAAGAGGATGTAGGGTGTTTTTAAGATTTTTCTCATTTCAAAAACAGGAATAATTCTAGAAACCAGCCCATTTTCTCACTCACTGCATGTGTAAGGACGATTTTAATAGTTCGATTTTAGCATGTTCCTAAGCTAACATTACACTCTAATAAGCAATAAAATAAAAAATATTTATTTTTTATTTTTATTAAATTACACTTAACTATTGTTCTTGGTACTTTTCAGTATTAATAATTATTCATTATCAACGCAATTATTCATTTATCTTGGCTCGTCCACCATCTTGGAATATTTTTTCAGGAAACCAAGGGCATTTGGAGTTTGACATTAGCATGCTGTCATGCTAAAAATTATTAATATTCAGAATATCACAAAATGGCAAAACAGACACTAAAACTGGGTTTAATGTTTAATGTCTTTAACAGAAATCTCTTAAGTCCACATTAATTTAATCAAATATAAAGTAAAAACAGAAACATTGTAATATTCTGGGTGCTCAAGAATATATATCAATGTTAAAACAGTCATACTGCTTAATATTTTGGATGAAAATGTGATAAAAACAAAAATTCTGGATTTTATGAAGAATTAAAATTTTAAATTATTATTATTGACATTTTTACTGACCCCTTCCTTTTGTACAGTAGTGTATATATAATACTTTTACAAAATCAATTTTAAAATACACTAAAATACCCTATTTTTATTGACACATTTTTTAAGAAATGAAAGTTTATTTATGATCAATTCTTCTTGCTTTGTCTTCAACCTTGTATTTATTTTTTCATTAAGTTGCCACAATGCATTTGGGACCATTTCCGCAGAAGGCTCATAGGTTTGGGAACGGAGCACGTGTTTTGATGTTGCCTTCAGAATATGAGGGTAAAGAGAGGCAGTGTGAAGTAATTAGCCAGAAAGACGTGGGCAAAGTCAACAGGGTTGAATCATGCAGCTGTAGCCCCACAGGTCTTACTTGCTGCATTCACCAATATAATTAAACCTGCTCTGCTGCACACAGAAAGCTTTAAAAACATCATTGGTAGTGTAAGACGTGTTGGTCTCATGGTGCAGTTTTTGTCTGGCATGGAAATGGTTTAAATTACTCAAATACTCAAGAGTTTTTGAACAGACAGACAAAATGTGTTTGTCATATTCAATGAAAGTTAATGGGGTCCAAAACAACAATGGACCCAAAGGACACATTATTTGGAAAATAATTATGAAAGTATCTTCTTTTGTGTTATATGCAACATAAAAGTCAGTAAATTATGATTTCTTGTTGTTGGGTGAACAATCCTATTTCACTATATGGTAAATTTGCATTCCATTAGAAGACTTTTTTTTTTTTTTTTTTTTTTTTTGCAAAAACAGACATGCAACATATAGTAAGTAAAAAAAATTAACATTTTAAAATTAGTTGCATTTAAAATCCGTTTTGGCTGGTAATCTAAAGGGATACGTGCTTCAACACTTTCAGCTAGCATAATGCTTCTGAGCAAATACATAGTGCTCAAAAACCAAGATAACCGCACTGTTTTTACATGGGTGATTGGCGGTCACAATCTCACAAAACAAGTTTGTTTCTGATATGGAATGCAAGAATGCAGATGCACATGGAAGAAGCCAGTCTCTGAAAACTGAGAACACACTAAGAACAACACCAAGAACAAGCGAAGAGAGAGTTTTACAGGAAGTCTGACATGTTTGGAGATGCTGGGAGACTCTGCGAACACAGTTTCTCATATTTGCATTACCTCAGAGAGTATCACTGTTAACTATTGTCAGGTGCGCACACATAAGTACACAAAAATACAGTCATTGGATTGAAAACCAGAACTACGTGACTGAATAGTATTGCCATCAGTGTTGTTAGCTTTTTAAACAATGCGCAATGAATCACAGACAAGAGTATTGCCGTAAAATTACGTAACAAGATGAAAAAAAAGTACAGTGGAGTACTTGATTTTAAATCACTTAAGGAAATGATGAACAGAGAACAGGATAAAAACATAAAGTACAGTGCTACTTTGAGTAATGAGGGACACAGAGGAATATATGCAGATTAAAAAAAGAAAGAAAGAAAAAAAAAGAAGGAGAGAAAAGCCAACTGAATTGTTTTTTTTTAAGTTATTTTTTTCACATAAAAATATCTAAATATTCTAAAGAAAAAATTAGAAAAATTAATTAAGAACTATAGAATGAGGAATAATTCATAAAAAAAAAAATTCTGTTATTTACTCATCCTCTTTCCTTCCAAAGACTTAATTGTTTCATGGAATATAACAGTATATAATATATATATATATATATATATATATATGGGTGGTGGAAGACAGATATTCATGCTTTACAAATTTAAAAGAAGAAGGGTGGAAAGGAATCCACTGAGAGTGAACTATCGTGTTGCTGTTGATAGATACTGTCTGTGGTTACAGAGAAGGGGGCGGGACATGTGCTGGACATGCTGTCAGCTGACGTGCATCATCCATACCTGCGGGGCAACCTCTCATGTACTGACGTGCAAACCCATTCCTTTCCAAGAGCATGCTATTCTCCATGATGGCTGTGAAGGCCTTTGAGGCTAGTCTAAAGGAGAGGGTCTTGTATTCCCATCACACAGATCACAGTCCACAGCGTGTGATGGATGTTTTTGGATAGTATAGGAAATATTGTCCACTCATTTGTTTCACACTTAAAGGTGAAGTGTGTCACTTCTGCACCAAACTGAATTGAAAAAACAAAACTGTCTTCCACTGGCCAGACAAAGAGTGGAAAATTGCATCCAAATCTCACGACAGGTAGAGCAAATGTTGCTTTGTCAAATCAAGGATACCTAAACAAACTGAATAAAGAAATCTGTTTTGGGGGAATTCAGGGTTCTTGTGTTTTTATTTTATTTATTTATTTTTTCATTTTATTAGGACTTATACCGTATCACACACACATAAAATATTATGTAATCTTTTAAAAATACTTTTAGTCTTAATATAATTTAAACACTCCTGAGGAATCCAGCTACACTTCATTAAATTCTTTCCAACAACAAGTGGATTATATAAGAAAAAAACGAAATGTCATGTAAAAACATGTTATTATTTCAAAGCAAATCAAATTTAATTACTAATGTCTTGTCTATGCCTCGGCTGCAAGGCAACCACAAGTTGGATACTTCAGGTTTATGTAAAACTCAAGAGTGCTGTCATGACAACATCAGCTCGTGTGCGGATGTCATGACAACATCACAGTGTCCAAGAGAGATAACAGACATGACAAAACAAGTCTGAACGTGAAATCCTATTTTTTTCAGCACTTAATGTGATTAAAACTACTGAAGTGCAAGATAACCCTTCGAAAAAATGTCAGTGGCTGTACTGTGGTGCTTTCTAAGTTTTCATATATATACTTACCTTCAAAAGTCTAGGGTTGGTATACCATGCATTTACAGTGCTTCTAATACAAGAGTAATTTTTTCTTTGATACAACATGGATAAAAGTTTCCTAAGGCCTTCATAGAGGATGTGTGCTTGTGCTAGACTGTCATTACAGATCTACTTTTATACTTCTCTCCTTCACTATTGGCAGTACACAGCCTGTGCGCTGAAGTATTGCCATGGGGTAAATTCAAATGTTTTGCAGAACAAACTGGTTTGGAAAAAATACATTAAAATCATACAACTCTGAGCTGTTGGGAACTCACTAAATGTTTAACCTAATTCACGCCTTATGCATAAACCAGCATCTACAGTACATAAACAACTTACCTTTATAGTAGAAGAGACATCGATCTGTCAGCACGAACCAGCGCTTGTTCCACTGTTTCATACCACTGCTTGCCTACATTACAGAAAATGAGAAGAAAAAAATCAAGGCCTTGAAATGACATCTAAGTGCCTAGACGTTTTTGAAAGAGAGCTGCTTAAGTTCGGATTATGGAATGATGGCTTTGGGCTGTGTATGTGTTTTTTGTTTGTGTGGATGATGATGAGGTTTAAGGATGAGCAACAGTACCTGTTTGTGAAGCCAACCCTGCCGGGCCACCTCAGCGTTGGGGTTGCGCCGCATGGAGTTGGAGCGCTTCCCGAACGTGGCGGCTCTCTTGGGTGTGGGTGTGCGTGTGCCCTGGTGGGAGAGTCATGGAGGAGTGTTTACATAATAACACTAACAGTAAACACACACACACACACACACACTCTAATAATAGATGACAGACATCCACCATAGCAAGACCAGTGTTGTTATTGTTAAATTAAAAAAAATTTAATAGTTGTAGTATTTATTAATTAAAATCCAACAAAAAGACGTAAAATAAAACTGGTAATGTTAGATGATATTTCATATTAATTAGAAAAAGCTAACTGAAAAAAATAAGTGAAATTTGACATGCAAATAAATTAAGGCTAAAAAAAAAAATTCAAATTAAAAATACAAAAATTCAAATTAAATTAAATATATAAATATAAAATCATTCAAATACTATAATAGTACAGTATATAAATAATATTAAAGTTGCAATATTAAAGCAAGACAATACTTGGTTGTAAAGTTTAAATTTAACAGTTATAATCTTACAAAATTGTAATATAGTAAAAAATAATAATATTTAATAAAAAAAAATTAGATTTAACATCAACAACAATAATTTCTAAGTATTATTTATCAAAGTATTTATGAGTTATTAAAAATATATTTTATAATAATAAAAACTCTACAGTTACAACAAAATGTATGGGTGTAATTACAGTATTTATTCATCTTTGTTAATATTAGTTCACAAACATAAGTTTGTGTTAGCTGAGGTCCATTAAATAATATTAATGGATACAAGAAGAATACTTTATTTTAAAATTCATTTTAATAATAATACAAATAATTACAAATTATTATTAACTTAATCATTAATATTAATTATTACTACTACTACTACTACTACTAATAATAATAATAATAATAACAATACTAATAAAAATAATTATTATAATTTCTAGTTCTGTCAACTAGTTAATTTACAGCAGCTGTACTGACCCGTGAGTAGTTCTGGGAGTCCGGGGGCGTCTCAGAAACCATGCTGAGATTGTTGGTGTTGCTGTTTGCTTCACTGGCTTTGTTCACTGGCCCCCTGCCACCCGCCTTGCCGTTCATTTCCGAATCAGAGCTCCTGTGAGTACACACACAAAGCCACTGAGCCATCCCAGCTTCTGATACGTAACAAACTTCTCATTTGCCTACATTTAGCGCACAAATGCAGGGGAATCATTTTCAAACCAATGCACTGAGCTCAAACTGGTAAAAAAACTGAGGGTTTATGGGAAGGAAGCACACAGGCATTTGGGGCGCAGCTATTTTTATTCCCAACTGGCACCATCGCAAAGGCCGCACCCCTGATGTTGCAGTTTAAAAACAGGCCGATGGTTCACAAAGAATGTGATTGGAGTGGCGAAAAGAGGAAGAAAGAGAAAGAGTTGTTGGTGGATGCAGGCCCGCAGTCCCAGGTCAATCATATTGATCTCCTTACTGGGACACCCAGGCCCTCTCCAACAGCCTTCGATCCACCGATCAGCAAGACAGATGAATTTACAATCCCCTAAAGCTGCCCGGTTGCTAAAGCTTCCATCTTGGAAAGCTTGCTGTGGTGCACGCTACCATCCGCAGTCAGTTTACAGCCATACGCAAGTCATTATGAGTCTCTGAAGCTAAGAACATCACATAAACATGAGGAACAGAGCATGAACACATATCAAATGGAGACAAAAAAACACACACCATCATTAGTGCAAAGTGGGAACACTCACATGACCATAACAATTACTTCATTAGGACATGATTCCCACACTAGAATCATCTCTGTGCTAATTATCTAAGGCTTTATTTCGCCTTCGCTGGAGATACCGGTTATGCTCCAGCAGCTTCCTGTGTCTTACCAGGAAATTAATTAAATAAAATTCTGGATGGATCTCGGTTTTAATGGCATTGCCCCTTATTAATGTGCTCTCGGCTCTCGACTCAGCATTACATCGATCCAAAGGAGAGTGGGATCTTGACAGAGGTAAGTGCATTTTCTCTTTGTCCAAGAGGAATCTTTTAGAAAATTTCTAGATGAAATCAATGAAATCCTGACGTGTTTATCCTCCACATGTAATATGATATAGTTCAAGACTAATTAATAAAATGCTTTACGTGTGATTTATCCAGACAGTGCTGTTTGTTTGTATACTGTATATTTATGTTTCCGCTAGTCTACAATTACTGTATAGTGGCTATTATACAAAAAGGCAGACAAAACAGGGCTGGTCTGACAAGTAACTGTTTCTCTGTCTTGTCAAGGGTGTTTACACTGACATTTGCTGCAACAAAGAGACGGAAATTATTCATTTTCAGTGAAAGTTGATGATTTCCACCGACATGAGTGACAGTGACCATTGAGAACACTATGTTTCTATCAGCAAGTGAACTGATTTCTTGTCCAAATAAAATTACATTTCATTTTTATCTACGATACAGCTGATTTAAAATGTTTAATTTCATTAGATAAGACCCCTATTCCTAAAATGGGATCCTGTAAAGCCCTTTTAATCTGAAATTTGGACCTTCAACCCGTTGACCACCATTGAAGTCCATTATATGGGGAAAAATCCTGGAATGTTTTCCTCAAATACCTTAATTACTTTTTGTAACTGAAGAAAGAAAGACATGAACATCTTGGATGACACGGGGTGAATAAATTATCAGGACATTTTTCTTCTGGGAGTAAACTAATCCTTTAATATTTTTGTGAAAACCATGTTTTTTTTCAGGTTATTTTTCAGAATATAAAGTTCAAAAGAACAGCTTTTATTAGAAACAGATTTTGTCCCCCACAGATTTAACAAAGGCAGTATAAAAGCAGCAGCATATTTAAAAATGAATAAACTAAAGCTCACTCACAGAAAGGGTTTCAAAGGTCCGTTCTCTTCTAGATGTGTCTGGATCACTTGCTGGTGTCCAGCTGTTCCATTAGGGTCATTTTGACTGAAAAGAAGAAGAAGAAAAAGCTACTTAGGATTTCATTGACAAACACGTTTCAATCCATCCACAACCATCTTTCTTTTTCTCTGGAAGAATATCAAGCCAACAGCATTGGGAACTGATTTTCCATTTGTTTAAGATGCTCCACAATTCATTCTTGTGGCTTAAAACCTGTTTAATAATTCAGCATTACAACATCAGGTCCGATCAATACAACTGCTGTGGAAATTAATGGCTGTCAGCTCTTGTGAAAGAGTGTGTAAAGTGTGTAAAATGTCAAAATATCAACAAGAACAGTTCTAGCAGCATAACATGTCAGAGCTCTTACACACCTATTATACTGAGTCTATATTCAGAGAACCTGTGAAGAATGGAGCTTCAACTTCCTGTCACACTTTCTCTGACCTCGGCTCGTGTGTACTCCCTGTGGATGTGCACTTGTAACTTGTCTCTCGGGTGTAAATCCTACAAGTGTTTGCATTGCTGCATGTCACTTTCCTGGCTACCGATTTTACAACTGCTGAACAGGGAGCAAGCAAATACGTTTTCTCTGTTTTCTGTGATGGTTTGGTTAACCTGTTTCAGTCAGAGAGCTATAAATGCAGAGACATTCAAACTAGCATTTAGAGGAGATCCAGGCCATAATATATAATTTTAGTCATTCTACAGTTAGAGTAAAGTGAAATTTAGACTTGTTTTGCTTCAGGAACCAGATTTTACATTGGACAAGTGCAGCGTTGTTATTGTGAACCAAAACTAAATTATTAAAATTGTTTTTGTTAATTTAAATAAAGCTAAAATAAAATAACATTTAAATATGAGAAGAAAAATAATAAAGAAACTGGAATATTAGAAACAGACTAACTTAAAATAAAATAAGTTTACATGGTTAAGTATAAAAATTACTAACACCAAAACTGAAATAAAAATTTAATTAAAGTTTGATAGAGATATTTAAAAATTAAGTAATACAACTGGTTAACCAGCACAGCTCTAAAGAGATTTGAGATACACAAAAGATATACAACATATCCATGTTGGCATCTGTCTAATTTAACAAGCTAAATCAGCTAAAGCTAAAAATATTGGACACACAGCCTTGGACACTGACTACTAACTATATAATAAGGGTTTTCTTCTCCCTTATAAAAGTTAATGAACCTACGTAATATGTTACTGTAATGATGCAGAATTATAGTAAATGGCTAATTGCATTTCATTGTTTGCATAATTTAACAATTAATTTTCCTTGTTGTCTTCAAGTCATGGTAAATATAAATAAGTGAAGGCAAAAAAAAATTATGCATTTAATATCATGACTGTCACATGACTAGCTAGAGTTTAATCCACATTTAAACCATACATCATTGCCAAGCTAACATGACCTAATGACCTCTTTAAGGTTAAGGCTTTTCACACTATGCTTAACCTGGGGTTGAAAAAAGCTAACCCAGTGTTAAGACCACTACGACCTTGAGTAAGTAAATATTTCACATTTTGAAACCCTGGGTTATGAAGTCCTGCTAAATGTTATGCTAACTTGATTCGAAGTGCTAAATGTCTACATTTACACAACTGGGAGATGTTTTTGATCATAACAACATTAACTCAATTTTATTAGTTCTTCCAGTTGCTTGCTACTATCTCAGCTACACACTACATGTACAGCGAGTTAGTTAGCAACCAACAACCAATTTTAGACTTTACAATTCTTGCTGCATGAAATATTCATGTGCAGTTGCATAAACATTTATGCTCTGTTCAATTTCATTACCAGAGAAAAGGTTACAACGTAGCCAACACTACTAGCAAATTTATGAGATGATAATTCCACATGTGCACAAGTCACATACTTCAATTTGACCAATAATATTAACCTTATAAATATTGCAAGTAAGAAACTTTAACCTAAAGTTTACACATTTGTAATCTGAAATTCTGACTACCCCAGATCAATGTGGTAACCAATGGCCATCAGTTAACAACTTCTTGGGTCTCCTGAAAAGACACTAGACTCGAGGCCCTTATATTCCTCTTGCTCTTGTCCTATCATTTCAGTTTGATGGTATTCCTACATACAGCAAACTCACAATTTAAGTGTTCTTTAAGTAGGCCATAGAAGTGCACTCGAACAACAAGCCAAATTGTGGCATCAACCACTTAAGGACAACACAAAAAGAACACAAACTCTGTGCAGTTGTCACACCCAGGGGCTGGCTATGCTTTAACTAAGCCACACCCCTTCTCAACTTCCACCTCGAGGAGGTCCCCAAACCCGACCCAATGGCCAAACAACACGAGAACAAGTAAGTGATAAAACAATCTTTATTTAAATATTTAAAAATAGCTTGGGGAATAGGGAAAGGGCAATTAAAACTAAACTCTGACTCGGCCCTCCAGATGGGCTATGGCCGGGAAGAGGTCAGGGAGCAAGGGGGCCACGGGGATCCGGGGCGTGGGGCTCGGGCCCCGGCCTGAGTCTTAGGTATCCGTAGCGCCCTCCTTCTTCCTCCTCTTCGCTGAATACAGCTCACGGTAAGTACTGGTTCACACAGTTCGTTCTCGAGGTGCCCACTCTCTTTCTCTTCCTCCACAGGCAACGGCTCTTCGCTGATTACAGCTCACAGTAAGTACTGATTCACCCAGTTCGTTCCTTGGGTGCTCACGCTCTTTCTCTTTCTCCACAGGCAACGGCTGGGACACACAGGCACAGTTAGTTCAGCTTGGTTTTGCTCTCACCTCTTCGCTGATTACAGCTCACAGTAAGTACTGGTTCACACAGTTCGTTCCTTGGGTGCTCACTCGCTCTCTCTTTCTCCACAGGCAGCGGCTGGGACACACAGGCACAGTTAGTTCAGCTTGGTTTTGCTCTCACCTCCTCGCTGATTACAGCTCACAGTAAGTACTGGTTCACACAGTTCGTTCCTTGGGTGCTCACTCGCTTTCTCTTTCTCCACAGGCAGCGGCGTAAGTACAGGTTTCCTCAGTCTCTCCTCGTGTTACCCACTCTCTCTCCTTTTCTCTCCACAGGTATCAACTTGGGCACAATAGCACAGTTAGTTTGCTTCGAATGGCTCTCACCTCTGGGCTGGACACAGCGTACTGTAAGTACAGGGTTCGCTCTATTCCTCCTCGTGTTATTCACTCTCTCTCCCCTTTTCTCTCCACAGGTATCAACTTGGGCACAATAGCACAGTTAGTTTGCTTTGAATGGCTCTCACCTCTGGGCTGGACACAGCGTACTGTAAGTACAGGGTTCGCTCTATTCCTCCTCGTGTTATTCACTCTCTCTCTCCTTTTCTCTCCACAGGTATCAACTTGGGCACAATAGCACAGTTAGTTTGCTTTGAATGGCTCTCACCTCTGGGCTGGACACAGCGTACTGTGAGTACAGGGTTCGCTCTATTCCTCCTCGTGTTATTCACTCTCTCTCTCCTTTTCTCTCCACAGGTATCAACTTGGGCACAATAGCACAGTTAGTTTGCTTTGAATGGCTCTCACCTCTGGGCTGGACACAGCGTACTGTAAGTACAGGGTTCGCTCTATTCCTCCTCGTGTTATTCACCTCTCTCTCCTTTTCTCTCCACAGATATCAACTTGGGCACAATAGCACCGTTAGTTTGCTTTGAATGGCTCTCACCTCTGGGCTGGACACAGCGTACCGTGCTATCTCCGGAGATCTGAAGCACGCTCACAACATATACTGTACTGAACTAGGCTAGGGCCAGCAATCTCCTTGTCCTCCCACGCCGAAGTGCGTGAAGGCGGGGGTTTATCTGACAGGACACACGGCAATACACAGCAGCCCACAGCAATATACAACACCACGTCAAAATTATAGGTTTTCACAGCACGAAGACTCACCCACCACACTCAGTGTACGGAAAGGACACCCGTCTTCCTTCACTTCGCTTGGTTCGGATCTGGCGATGGAATATGCGGCCTAGCTAGTGATGTCGTCGTTGCGACTACTTCAATAAGTATTCCTTCGGCTCTCCCACCACACTATATTAGGGGTAGGGCCACCCTCCTCCTCCTGGAGAGATCTACACAACGCCAGGTCAATATACAGGGCACTTTCGACTGGCTCTTAGTACTCACATCAATGCCACTTCCAATCCCCTTTTTCACGTCGTCTCAGTTCGCCGTATAATCTGTTCACTTCTCAACCTTTAAGGTTCGCGATGTCTTCACAATCATACAATTCCAGCCTGAGGGAGAGAGAGAGTTAGACAGCTGCCAGCAGCGTACCAAGACGGGCACAACCCAGTGCTTCACACACACCAAAGAGAGCTTCCCAGACTGTGAAATAACTTGGCCTTAAGTACTGCCTTGTCCAGCGTATCCTCCAATCACCAACCGCTGTCCCTAACTAGGCACAGGTGCATCGAATTCCCTGATTTTCCTTCTTACGGCGCTACCGGAAGTTCCGGTGTTCTGTTTTTCCGGTCCGGGCGGAAACACTTCCGGGCGGAACCAAACTTCCCGAATTTTGGTTCCGCCCCTAAAGATCGTCACCTTGTGACATCCTCCCCCGCCAATCCGTTCTAGTCCCTAGAACGTCCTCGGGCTGTCCACTCCCCATAGCGGGCAGGGGGTCGGCCTCGGTTCTCTCGCTGGGATCGTCTCACTGGTGAATCGGGCTCAGCTTGTTCAGGGGCTGCTTCTGGTTCTCTCGGGGCGATCGGGGGTGGTGCCACCACGGGTCTCCCTGGTACCACAGCCCAACCTTCAATCCAGGGGGCCGCTGGTACAGGTTCCGTGGGGACTTCTTCCACGGCTTCAGGGTAGTTAGGGCATGGGCGAATCATGTTCCGGTGCACCACACGGTCGGGGCCTGACTTCCCTTCTGGCCGGATGGTATAGACCGGCTGCCCCGGCCTCTGCTGCCGGCAGACTACATAAGGGGTGGCCTCCCAACGGTCACTCAGTTTCCCCTTCCCCTGCCGCCGATTATCTCTCACCAACACCCTCTCTCCTGGCAGTAGAGGGGCTTCTCTAGCAGTCCGATCATACAACCGCTTACTTTTCTCTCCTGCCGTCTGTATCCTTTTCGACACCTGCTCGTAGGCGAAATGCAAGCGCTGGTGATGGCGCCCCACCCACTCCGTTACACTTGCTTCCTCTTGGTCGGCTATCACTCCTAGGACCAGGTCAGTAGGCATTCGTATGTGTCTGCCAAACATCAGGTAAGTGGGAGCGTAACCCGTAGTACTATGTATACTGTTGTTATAGGCCTGTAGGAGGTTTGGCAAGGCACTCACCCAATCGTCCTGCCGTTGTTGGTCCAAGGTCCCCAGCAGCCCCAATAGGGTCTGATTGAATCTCTCACAGCCGCCGTTCCCCTGAGGATGATACGAAGTGGTGTGAGTTTTCGTGCAACCGTACAACTGGCATAGTTCTCTAATTACCCTGGACTCAAAGTTGGCTCCTTGATCGGAGTGCAGAAACTCCGGGCATCCGAACGTCTGGAAGACGGCCCGCCATAAAACTGTAGCGGTGGTGGTTGCAGTCTGGTCGAGGGTGGGGATAGCCCAAGCGTACTTTGTGAACAAATCCGTTATTACCAAGATGTTCTGGTAGCGATCTCGTGGTCGGCCCAGTGTCAAGAAGTCCATAGCCATGATATGAAGGGGGGCCTTCGCATGGATGGGTACCATTGGCGCTCGGACCTCCCGTCTGGACTTAAACAATATGCATCTCGGGCAAGCTTGAATTAGGGCGTGCACCGATGCCTCTAGCCCGGGCCAAAAGAAGAATCTCCTAAGCAGGGACACGGTCCTCTCCTGTCCCTGATGCCCCAACTGGTTGTGGTACGCCGAAACTAAAGCCGTTACCTCATCTGCGGGTACCACGATCTGGCGTACTTCTTCGCCCAACTTCGGGTCACTGACCCTTCTGCACAAAACGCCATCTCTCAGCTCCAGCCTGTCCCATTGCCCCAGCAGCCTCCTCCCAGTATCCGTCTGGGCTAACCTCTCCGCTGGCGTCAGCCGTCGGCCCTGTTCCAGCCATTCTCTTACCAGCCGCACATCTTGATCCCTGGCCTGTCTCTCCCTCCACCGACGGGGATCCCATCCCCAGTTCTCAGGCACGGCCTCTTGTCTGCTGCCTGGTGCCTCTACTGCTCCTACCATATAGCCCTCCTCCGGGCTGGCCCCTCCGGGGCTTTCCGCTTCGGGCAGCCTTGAGAGGACGTCCGCGTTCGTGTGTTCACGCCCTGGTCGGTACTGTAGTTGATAGTCAAAGTTGGCCAGTTGGGCCACCCACCGCTGCTCCACGGCTCCCAGCTTCGCCGTCTGCAAGTGTACTAATGGGTTATTGTCTGTAATGATCGTCACCTTGGCACCCCAGAGGTAGTCTTTAAATTTCTCACTTAGGGCCCACTTCAACGCCAGCAGCTCCAATTTGAAAGAACTATAGTTCGCATCGTTCCTCTCGGCTGGGTGGAGGCTCCGGCTGGCGTACGCGATGACCCTCTCAACTCCGTCCTGCCGTTGAGCCAACACCGCTCCCAGCCCGAGATTGCTGGCATCTGTATACAAAAGGAATGGTTTTGTGAAATCTGCGTATGCCAAGATAGGGGCCTGTAGCAGCTCCTGCTTCAATGTCTGGAACGCCGACTCACAATTTGCATCCCAGTCTACGTTGGGCGACCCCCGGCCCCGGTTACGACCTGTGCCAACCAGCAACTGATTAAGGGGTTTAGCAATTTTTGAAAAGTCCTTTATGAAACGCCTATAGTATCCCACAAATCCTAAAAAGGATCGCACTTGCCTCACTGTCCTCGGGGCCTTCCAGTCCTTCACGGCCGATACCTTTCCAGGATCTACGGACACTCCAGCCGCACTGACCACGTGGCCCAGAAAGTTGACTTCTCTCCGTAGTAAGTGACACTTATTGGGCTGTAGTTTCAATCCGTACTTCTCCATGGCCCGAAAGACTTCCTCGAGGTGCCTCAGGTGTGAATCAAAATCTGGGGAGTAGACAATCACATCATCCAGGTAAACTAATACTGACTCCATTAACTGACCTCCCAAGCACCGCTGCATCAGCCGCTGGAAGGTGGCCGGAGCGTTACAGAGCCCGAAAGGCATCCGGTCCCATTCAAATAGTCCAAACGGGGTTGTAAAGGCAGTCTTCTCCCGGTCTGCTTCGGCCACCTGCACCTGCCAGTAGCCACTGGCCAAATCTAGGGTAGAGTACCATGCCGACTGCGTGAGGCTGGCAAGCGAATCTTCGATCCGTGGCAAAGGGAAAGCGTCTTTCTTAGTCACGAGGTTCAGCTTACGGTAGTCCACGCAGAATCTCCAAGCCCCCGTCTTCTTTTGCACCAGCACTATGGGGGCCGCCCACGGGCTGCTGCTTTCCCTAACAACTCCTTGCTTCAGCATGCCTTGCAGGAGTGTACGTACCTCGGTATACAAAGTGGGCGGAATTGGGCGATACCTCTCCCGGCTGGGCCCTGCATCCCCGGTAGGTATATGATGTTGTACCACCTGGGTGCATCCGTAGTCTTCATCGTGGGTGGCGAACACATGCTGCCATCTCCGAAGGAGGGCCTGTAACTTCTGTGTCTGTGCTTGCTCTAAATCCTCCCCTTGTAACGACTCACCCGCCAGGTGGCTCGGCACACTCCTCTCCATACCACCCCATGGGGTGTCTACTTGTGTCAGGGCCACCTCGATGACAGTGGGGCACACCTGACGAAAACTAATATCCCTCTCTTCCCTTACTTGGTGGGATGTAACCGTTGTCAGACGGGCTAATCGTTGGTGCCGATGTAGTTGCACCGCGTATGGATGTACATTCCGTATCCTCACGGGGACTCTCCCCCGCCGGACCGTCGATAGTCCTCGTGCCACTTCCACTTGTGGACAATCCACATGGGGCTCCACCAGCACCCACTCTTCTGGGCCCGCTCTTCGGGGCGGTACTCGCGCCCACACAACAGCCTCACTTTTTGCGGGGACAGACAAAGCAAAACGACACATCACTCTTCCTACCTCTTCCTGTTCCCTGCGGACTTGGCTCATTTGCACCCTTCGACAGTCAGCTACCACACACTCCCACTTGGGCCTCTCTGCAGGTGGTATCTTCGATACGGGCCTAGCCCGAAATAGCTCTTCCCAGCAATCAGCGAGGACATTCATGCCCAACAGGGCTCGATGTGCACCCAGACAATGGTCTTGCACGATAATCACACCTTTCTGGGGGACCATCACTCCGTGAACCTCTAGGTCCGTCAATCGGTAGCCAATATATGGGATGTCGAGGCCGTTTGCGCCCTTCAGAGTAAGCCAGGGGGCCTCCGCCCCTGGTGCCCCTTGTTTCCCAAACACTTCTTCGGATAAACTCTCAGCAAACAACGTCACTTGGGAGCCTGTGTCTACCAGGCATTGAATCTCCTTGCCGCACACTCTCACCTTCGCCACGGGGCTACGCCCAATCATCTGGCTCCTAGAGCCATATCCTCTTCCAGGGTCTTCTCGAGGGGTCCCGGCCACACGACCCACAGTGGCCGGCCGACCTAAAAACCCCCTTCTGACGCCCTGCGGGGCCCACACTGGCGGCTATAGTGACCTGGTTTGCCACAGCGGTTGCAGATGGGTCGCCCTTGCTCGTCCCATTCGAAACGGGGCCGGTTAAAGTGGTTCGGGCGCCTGAACGGCTCTCGGCCTCCCTCTGAGTACACTCGGTCTCGGGGCGCCGGCCGTGGTTCCTCCCGCGCCCGTCCTTGGCGCAATTCTCCTACGAGGGCTTTAGACAGTTCAGACATCTGATTGCGGACATCTTTCAAAAGTTCAGCCTTCAGTGCTTGCTTCCAGTCAGGGCCTCCGGGTTGTGCTGGTGCTACTTCACTGACAACCGCACACACTGGGGAACCACTCACCTCAGTCTCATCACCTTCCAGGGCCAGTGCCTCTTTCTTCAGATCTTCGAACGTAAGACCCGGGTCCCTTCGAAACTGGATACGTAGGCTCTGTCTCACCGGACCCTCCTTCAACCCCAGAAGAAACTGGTCCCGCAATAGAGTCTCTCCATCTCCCAACCCGTGGTCCCGACGGGTCTGTAGTCGGGCGAATTGCTCTCTCAACCTCAGGGCGAAAGCTCTAATCGGTTGGCGGGGGCCCTGCTTACAATTGAAGAACTGGGAGCGAAGGACAGCTACGGGGGTGTGGTCACCATACTGTTCAGTGAGGAACTGGAACACGGTTTGGGCGTTGGCTCTAACGGCTTCGGGGGCGGCATGCACCTCTCGCCGCGCTTCTCCATCCAGGGAGTTTAACACAAATTGAAGCCGCTGGGCTGCACTAAGGCCCTGTAGGTCGGCCAAGTACTCTAGTTGAGCCTTCCATTCAGACAATCGTACCTCGGATTCTGTCCCCCCATATTTTTGAATCCAGGGGCTCCCCATAAAAACGGGCATGGCACGGGGTTGGGCTGAAAGCCCCGCGTTGTCGGTCATTGGACGACCTTGGTTACTCAACTCGAGGTGGAAATCCTGCCGACTACGCCAAATCTGTCACACCCAGGGGCTGGCTATGCTTTAACTAAGCCACACCCCTTCTCAACTTCCACCTCGAGGAGGTCCCCAAACCCGACCCAATGGCCAAACAACACGAGAACAAGTAAGTGATAAAACAATCTTTATTTAAATATTTAAAAATAGCTTGGGGAATAGGGAAAGGGCAATTAAAACTAAACTCTGACTCGGCCCTCCAGATGGGCTATGGCCGGGAAGAGGTCAGGGAGCAAGGGGGCCACGGGGATCCGGGGCGTGGGGCTCGGGCCCCGGCCTGAGTCTTAGGTATCCGTAGCGCCCTCCTTCTTCCTCCTCTTCGCTGAATACAGCTCACGGTAAGTACTGGTTCACACAGTTCGTTCTCGAGGTGCCCACTCTCTTTCTCTTCCTCCACAGGCAACGGCTCTTCGCTGATTACAGCTCACAGTAAGTACTGATTCACCCAGTTCGTTCCTTGGGTGCTCACGCTCTTTCTCTTTCTCCACAGGCAACGGCTGGGACACACAGGCACAGTTAGTTCAGCTTGGTTTTGCTCTCACCTCTTCGCTGATTACAGCTCACAGTAAGTACTGGTTCACACAGTTCGTTCCTTGGGTGCTCACTCGCTCTCTCTTTCTCCACAGGCAGCGGCTGGGACACACAGGCACAGTTAGTTCAGCTTGGTTTTGCTCTCACCTCCTCGCTGATTACAGCTCACAGTAAGTACTGGTTCACACAGTTCGTTCCTTGGGTGCTCACTCGCTTTCTCTTTCTCCACAGGCAGCGGCGTAAGTACAGGTTTCCTCAGTCTCTCCTCGTGTTACCCACTCTCTCTCCTTTTCTCTCCACAGGTATCAACTTGGGCACAATAGCACAGTTAGTTTGCTTCGAATGGCTCTCACCTCTGGGCTGGACACAGCGTACTGTAAGTACAGGGTTCGCTCTATTCCTCCTCGTGTTATTCACTCTCTCTCCCCTTTTCTCTCCACAGGTATCAACTTGGGCACAATAGCACAGTTAGTTTGCTTTGAATGGCTCTCACCTCTGGGCTGGACACAGCGTACTGTAAGTACAGGGTTCGCTCTATTCCTCCTCGTGTTATTCACTCTCTCTCTCCTTTTCTCTCCACAGGTATCAACTTGGGCACAATAGCACAGTTAGTTTGCTTTGAATGGCTCTCACCTCTGGGCTGGACACAGCGTACTGTGAGTACAGGGTTCGCTCTATTCCTCCTCGTGTTATTCACTCTCTCTCTCCTTTTCTCTCCACAGGTATCAACTTGGGCACAATAGCACAGTTAGTTTGCTTTGAATGGCTCTCACCTCTGGGCTGGACACAGCGTACTGTAAGTACAGGGTTCGCTCTATTCCTCCTCGTGTTATTCACCTCTCTCTCCTTTTCTCTCCACAGATATCAACTTGGGCACAATAGCACCGTTAGTTTGCTTTGAATGGCTCTCACCTCTGGGCTGGACACAGCGTACCGTGCTATCTCCGGAGATCTGAAGCACGCTCACAACATATACTGTACTGAACTAGGCTAGGGCCAGCAATCTCCTTGTCCTCCCACGCCGAAGTGCGTGAAGGCGGGGGTTTATCTGACAGGACACACGGCAATACACAGCAGCCCACAGCAATATACAACACCACGTCAAAATTATAGGTTTTCACAGCACGAAGACTCACCCACCACACTCAGTGTACGGAAAGGACACCCGTCTTCCTTCACTTCGCTTGGTTCGGATCTGGCGATGGAATATGCGGCCTAGCTAGTGATGTCGTCGTTGCGACTACTTCAATAAGTATTCCTTCGGCTCTCCCACCACACTATATTAGGGGTAGGGCCACCCTCCTCCTCCTGGAGAGATCTACACAACGCCAGGTCAATATACAGGGCACTTTCGACTGGCTCTTAGTACTCACATCAATGCCACTTCCAATCCCCTTTTTCACGTCGTCTCAGTTCGCCGTATAATCTGTTCACTTCTCAACCTTTAAGGTTCGCGATGTCTTCACAATCATACAATTCCAGCCTGAGGGAGAGAGAGAGTTAGACAGCTGCCAGCAGCGTACCAAGACGGGCACAACCCAGTGCTTCACACACACCAAAGAGAGCTTCCCAGACTGTGAAATAACTTGGCCTTAAGTACTGCCTTGTCCAGCGTATCCTCCAATCACCAACCGCTGTCCCTAACTAGGCACAGGTGCATCGAATTCCCTGATTTTCCTTCTTACGGCGCTACCGGAAGTTCCGGTGTTCTGTTTTTCCGGTCCGGGCGGAAACACTTCCGGGCGGAACCAAACTTCCCGAATTTTGGTTCCGCCCCTAAAGATCGTCACCTTGTGACACAGTCTCTGTTTACACAGACACACACCACACACGTGGCCTGATAGGTCGGGGACAAGAAACACAAGCCAAGAATACACTCATGCCGAAGGCATCTACCTCTTGACACCAAAAAGGTACATATAACAGAGCCCTGCACTCCATATAACATCAGAGGACAAACACTTAGCTAAATCTAGCAAACACCCCAGCCACCAAAATCAGGTTGAGGTGTGTGAGCACACATGTGCGTGCTCCAATGTGGTTTTGCAATGGAGCACACCTGCTCGTGTGTAACCTATAAACCTACATAGAGGCACTAGTCATAGAGGCTCATAAACGTCGCTAATATGACCACTAATCAATACTTGAGTTGTTAGTGAACACGAAATGATTCAGCAGCATCAGAATAGAGCTTTTGAAGGCATCCACACTAGAATCCAGGAAGTACACAAATTAGGTGTCAATGCAAATCAAACTTGCTGTGAATAAACCTCAATATCTCGTAAAGATAGTCCATGGGAAAGCAGGCACTGCATTGCAGTCCTGCCTGACCTCCAGCTCAGAGTTTCCCCTCACAACGCTGTCTGCCGCTATAAATTCATTCCCAACATCCTGTCTTACCTACCTCACTCGCCGGTCCACGCGGAACTTCAGCATTTTCCTCCGGATCAATCATATAAATCAGTGGGATGAGGCCAGGTGGAGAGAATAGCAGTTTTGTGATGCCGACAGCAGCGAGCCTTTATTGCAGGAGCTGTAGGGTGCTGGACACAATAATTGCTGTCCTCTTTTCTCCCCTTGAGCATGTGTGCTGTTGCCAGCCAGCTTCACACAGACACACTCTCTCTCTCTTTCTCCCTCACTGGCTCAACCTCTATATCTCATTTTGGCTCTCTTGCCTTCTAGATCTGCTTGGCTCAGCTTATTTGGTTACTGGTTTCGTTCGACTCTCTCTCTCTTCCTCACAAACACAAGTTGGGCCTCCTGTCACAAATCAGATTGAGATTTAGATGCTATCCACAAGCCTAACCGAGGAGGAGTCATGACCAGAACTCCCCTGAGATGTCCATGACAGCCTTGGCTGTGGTGAAAGGGAGTGGCCGAGGAAAAAAATAAGGTAGACGGCTTTGCATCTGTACCAGCCCCTTGTCCAACCTTACCCAGAGACACACACATCACACCCACAAGTAAATAATTAGATCGGTACCTCACACAGAGATAAGCTCAGCATTAAAAACAATTAAAGTCAGGCATATTAAAATTAGGGGTGTGCACGAATAGTTGAATATTCAAATATTCTATCTGCAATAATTATTTGAAAAATAAAAACACTATTCGAATTTTCACTAAAATGCTGCTTTGCTGGTCATAACTTACCATAACAGCACACAAACTTTGTCAAGTGAAACTGAGTAATCACTAAAATGAAGAATCATGAAATATAAACACCGGAATGTCATGAGCAGTTGAATGAAAAAAAACAGTGGCACATCATTACTGCAGGTAGGCCCAGAGAGAGCAGAGGATCTACTTGTTTAACAGACTAAGGCTGTGTATCCACCAAAGCATTTTTTCCTGAGGCTAGCATATTCTTAAAATTGTTTTCGATGGGAGCGCCACATTTTTAGGATGCCAGCAGAACAACAAAGTGCTAATAAGTGTTAAACTTTGGGCAAAGCGCGCCGCTCATCACCGTCAGTTTTCAGTCAGCCAACCAATCACAGTGGAGGAGGGGCGTGGCAAAAAACGCACCAACCAACTGTCAACAAGGAAGAATTTAAGTTCTTGGGTTAGTTCACCCAAAAATAAAAATTATGTCATTAATATCTCACCCTCATGTCGTTCCAAACTCATGAGACCTCCATTTATCTTCGGAACACAGTTTAAGATATTTTAGATTTAGTCTGAGAGCTCTCAGTCCCTCCATTGAAACTGTGTTCACGGTATACTGTCCATGTCCAGAAAGCTAAGTAATCAGAGTAGTCCATCAGTAGTGACATCAGAGGGTCAGTTAGAATTTTTTGAAGCATCGAAAATAAATTTTGGTCCAAAAATAGCAAAAACTACGACTTTATTCAGCATTGCCTCCCCTCCATGTCTGTTTTGAAAGAGTTCAAAACAAAGCAGTTTGTGATATCCGGTTCGCGAACGAATCATTCAATGTAACCAGATCTTTTTGAACCAGTTCACCAAATCGAACTGAATCGTTTTAAACGGTTCGCGTCTCCAGTACGCATTAATCCACAAATGACTTAAGCTGTTAACATTTTTAATGTGGCTGATACTCCCTCTGAGTTCAAACAAACCAATATACCGGAGTAATTCATTTACTCAAACAGTACACTGACTGAACTGCTGTGAAGAGAGAACTGAAGATGAACGCCGAGCCGAGCCAGATAACGAAAGAAAGACTGACTCGTTCTCGAGTCAAGAACCGTTTCTGTCAGATGCGTCCGATTCGAGAACCGAGGAGCTGATGATACTGCGCATTTGTGATTCAGTGTGAAGCAGACTGACACACAGAGCGTCTGAACCGAACTGATTCTTTTGGTGATTGATTCTGAACTGATTCTGTGATAATTTATGAGCGCGGTTAAACCGAAGGCTTGAATCAAGGGCAATCATTGCCAATGACGCCATTACGTTGAGCGCAAAAGAACCGGTGAACCGTTTTCTTCAACCAGTTTATTGAATCGAACTGTTCGAAAGAACTACTGGAGATCCAAAAACCGATTCAACCGGTTCTTGACTTGTGAAAGTAAATACCGCTGTCTCCACTGCTAAAATGACATACTACCATAACAAAATTAACAATTCGTCTAACTCTCGAATGCTTTTTAAAACATTTTCCTCACTTCTTTGTCCTCCTCCTCCCCCTCCTGCTTCATCTCTAATAGCTGACGACTTTGCAACGTTTTTCATTAATAAAATTAAACACATTAGTGCACAATTTTCCACACCACAATCAGTCAAGCTCATATCACCAGCAAACTTACACTCATTTACATCCTTTCTTCACTCTCTGAGGCAGAAGTCTCAAAACTCATCCTTTTTAATCACCCTACAACTTGCCCGCTTATTCCATCTCATCTCCTTCAAGCCATTTCTCCTGCAGTTGTACCTGCACTCACTCACATCATCAACACATCCTTCCACACTGGTGTTTTTCCCTCATCATTTAGACAGGCACGTATAACTCCACTACTTAAGAAACCCAACCTCAACCCATCTCTTTTAGAGAACTACAGAATAGTTTCCCTTCTTCCTTTCATTGGAAAAACACTTGAACAAGCTGTGTTCAACCAAGTCTCTACATTTCTCGCACACAACAACCTCCTTGACATCAACCAATCTGGCTTCAGAAGTGGATATTCAACTGAGACAGCCTTGCTCTCAGTTGTTGAAGCTCTAAGACTGGCAAGAGCGGATTCCAAATCTTCAGTACTTATCCTGCTTGATCTGTCCGCTGCTTTTGACACGGTTAACCACCAGATCCTCCTATCAACCCTACTAGCAAAAGGCATCTCAGGAACCACACTTCAATGGTTTGAGTCTTACCTATCAGATAGGTCCTTCAAAGTATCTTGGAGAGGTGAGGTGTCCAAGTCACAACATCTAACTACTGGGGTGCCTCAGGGCTCAGTTCTTGGACCACTTCTCTTCTCTGTCTACATGGCATCATTAGGTTCTGTCATTCAGAAACATGGCTTTTCATACCACTGCTATGCTGATGACACTCAACTCTACCTCTCATTCCATCCTGATGATCCGACGGTAGCTATTCGCATCTCAGCTTGTCTAACAGACATTTCTTCCTGGATGATGGACCATCACCTTCAACTCAACCTTGCCAAGACAGAACTGCTTGTGATTCCAGCAAACCCATCGTTTCATCACAATTTCACCATCAATTTAGGCACATCAACCATAACTCCTTCAAAAACAGCTAGAAGCCTTGGAGATATGATTGATGATCAGCTGACTTTCTCAGATCACATTGCTAAAACTGTCCGATCCTGCAGATTTGCTTTATTCAACATCAAGAAGATCAAGCCCTTTCTTTCGGAACATGCTGCACAACTCCTTGTTCAAGCTCTTGTTCTGTCCAGGCTGGACTATTGCAATGCCCTCTTGGCAGGTCTTCCAGCCAATTCTATCAAACCTTTACAATTAATTCAGAACGCGGCAGCAAGATTAATTTTTAATGAGCCAAAAAGAATACATGTCACACCTCTGTTTATCAATTTGCACTGGCTTCCAATAGCTGCTCGTATAAAATTCAAGGCATCGATGTTTGCCTACAAAACTACCACTGGCTCTGCACCCATTTACCTAAATTTGTTACTTCAGACTTATGTGCCCTCTAGAAGCTTGCGTTCTGCAAGTGAACGTCGCTTGATTTTGCCATCCCAAAGAAGCACAAAGTCACTTTTAAGGACTTTTAAATTAAATGTTCCCTCCTGGTGGAATGACCTCCCCAACTCAATCTGGACAGCTGAGTCCTTAGCCATCTTCAAGAATCGGCTTAAAACACATCTCTTCCATCTTTATTTGTACCCTCTAACTTTAACACTCACTATTCTAATTCTATTCTTTGAAAAAATCTAACTACCTTTCTAATCTTTTTATCTTACCTTTCTATTTTCTTTTCATTAATCATGCAATTGTATGTGTGTATGTGTAAAGACCTCTAACACTAGCTTGCTCTATTCTTTTTTTATTCTATCTGTTTTCTTTATATTATATTATTTAAAATCCCATGCTATGTGTACTGTGTTAACCTAACTGAGACTTGTTATAGCACTTATATATCATTGCTCTTTTTGTTGTTTTTGATTGCTTTCACTGTCCTCATCTGTAAGTCGCTTTGGATAAAAGCATCTGCTAAATGAATAAATGTAAATGTAAATGTAAATGAAAGAGTCAAACTTTGGTTCATTATCTAGCTCGGCTCGGTGTTCATCTTCAGTGATCTCTTCACAGCAGTTCAGTCATTGTACTGTTTGTGTAAATTAATTACTTTATTTTAACTCAGAGGGAATGTCAGCCACATTAAAAAATTTAACAGCTTAAGTCATTTGCGTATTGGAGACGCGAACCGTTTAAAACGATTCAGTTTGATTTGGTGAACTGGTTCAAAAAGATCCGGTTACATCGAATGATTCGTTCGCGAACACAAACACAACCTTATTTGTTTTGAACTCTCTCATAACAGACACGGAAGAGAAGACAACGCTGAATAAAGTCATAGTTTTTGCTATTTTTGGACCAAAATGTATTTTCGATGCTTCAAAAAATTCTAACTGACCCTCTGATGTCACATAGACTACTTTGATGATGTTTTTCTTACCTTTCTGGACATGGACAGTATACCGTGCACACAGTTTCAATGGAGGGACTGAGAGCTCTCAGACTAAATCTAAAATATCTTAAACTGTGTCCTGAAGATAAACGGAGTTCTCACGGGTTTGGAACGACATGAGGGTGAGTTATTAATGACATAATTTAGATTTTGGGTTGAACTATCCCTTTAAAGGGGTCATATGACATTGCTAAAAATAACATTATTTTGTGTATTTGGTGTAATGCAATGTGTTTATGTGGTTAAAAAAAAACATTATTTTCCACATACTGTACATTATCGTTTCTCCTCTATGCCTCGACTTTCTGAAACGCGTCGATTTTTACAAAGCATATCGTTCTGAAAAGTGAGGTGTGCTCTGATTGGCCAGCTATCCAGTGCGTTGTGATTGGCGTGTGACAGAAATGCTACACCCCTAACCATATTGTGATGGCGTGTGTCCCGGTGCGACAAGACAAAACCAATAAAACTCATTACAAACAAGGCCTTTGTTGCATCCAGTGGGGACATAATTATGGATTATAATGACTTATACTGTCTTTTTACGCATTGCATTGCATATCGCGCCATGTAAATATAAAACCATTTGTCTGCATTTGTGATTAGAGAAACGACAAACAACAAGCGCTACTCTACATTGCTCATAACTCGTGTTTGAATCATCAGTGGCAAACTCTTTAAATATTAAAACATTCTTACAGGTGGTGAGTCAGAACAGCCAGTATTGTAGGTTCAGGAAACAGTCCTCCGTTAAATGCATTCATCCATGCAACCATCCAAAAAATTCTAGCAGGTATCTAGAAACAACCCATCACCCTAGCAAACGCTCAGAAACCCAATCAACCATTAATCAACCACACAGCAACCCCATCGCATTCCCCAGGATACCCTAGAAACCACTAAGAACATCCTAGTGACCGCTTTCCACTGTGGCAAACACCCACCACACTCTAGCATTGTGACATTCATTTTTTATACAGTCACGCACCACTTGACTAGTTATATCATAGTTTTGAAGTTAACAGTTTCTATGCAGCTGAGATAAAACAGACCCCTTAGTGACCTTGGAAAGATTATATAATACAAGTTCTTCTATCCGTGGGCCTCAATTATAAGTGGTCTCGCTAGATGGTCTCCGTACCCAGTCCCCCGCTGTGGACAGATATGATAGGGTCACGTACAAATAGAAGGAGGCAGATTACCTGCCCCTCTGAAGGGATAACATATGTTACCCCCTCCTCACCCTGGATTTCAAACCTTCATATCCATCTCTTGCTTTCTTTAAATATGTTATGAATATATTATGAATATTTTAACTGAACTCTTGAATATTTAAACTAACCCTATAGATTTCACATTAATCATTTGCATTCCCAGCTAATCCGTATTGTGTTTTGTAAGACGTCAGCATTCATTCCTCTGCTATTATCCTTTCTTAAACCTTGGATATAAAGAGCGCACATTCATTCAACATTAAGACAGAGTTGGTATGGAATGTACCATATAAGCTTGTAATGTGTCTGGTTTTTGCTGTACAGAACGACACGTGGCATACCGAGTCTAAACAGCACTTCCATTTGCTAACAATTTACCTGCTGCGTTTGTGCTGTTAAAAATCCTTCCATCTGTGCTGCGCTTAGAATCGAGAGCTACACTCTCAAATTAAAAGCGTCTTTGCGGTGAACGAGTGAAGGTCAGCCAGAGAGCCAGTTTGTCATCTGTGCTTGAGGGACTCAAACGACTCGTATGAGCGCTGTCTCCACGAAAAACGCCCACTCAGAGATCATCTGAGAACACCACAGACAGACTTAAAACAATATGTGGTTTATGTTTTGTGCAGGGGTGGAATTGTGATTATGGTTATGAAATATAATGTCTACTCATTTAGATTGGCAAGATGGAAATCTGAGTGTTATTTTTGTGAATAATGAAAAGTGAAATAATTATTGCTGTCAACACTATAGTGTGGGGTGAGACCACTTTGAAAATATGGGATTTAATATCTAATTAAATAAAGAATCAGTAAAAATACGGAAATATTCTTAAATACTGAATTATTTTTTTTTTCAATATTATTTTTTAAATACTCAAAACGTGAGATTTAATGAAAAAAATAAGTAATTGTTAAAAATATAGAATCCCAAATTAAAAATATTTAAATATTAATATTTAAAATACAGAAATATAGGATTGAAAATGTCATTTATTTTACTTAAAATATTTAATTATTATTATTATTATTATTATTATTAAAAATATATATATATATTTTAAACTGTATTCTATTGTTAGGTGCATTGATCATGCAGGTTTTACACAGGAGGTTTTACATAAAAGTTTTTGGAGTTTGAGTTCTGAGTTTTCATTAAAAAAAAAGACAGAAAACCCTTTTTTTATTATTAATTAACAATCATTTTTCTCAAGAAATGTTACTCAAATTGTCAGGCTGATAATATAATTTGTTACAAATGTCTTTGCATTGAAATTAAAAACACAAAGCAGAGTGATCTCAGACTTTCAGACCTCACTGTATTTTAACTGTTTATGTCAGATTTGAGTATTTATGACAGATTTGTGCACTTAAAACATTTTAAACACACCCAGCTATACATCTGACAAGTTAACCCTGAACATCACCACTGGTATTTCATGATCTACAGTGCTCCTGTAAAAGGAACCAGCATGTTCTGGCTGCTGGTGTTTGGCACACTGACAAGTTTTTAGGTTTCAGCTGAGAGTAAAATCTTGAGCTTCTCATCTTCCTGTCATATCATCAGACAGATCTGAAAAAGCATGTTCAACACAAAAAAGGGATGATAAGAGGGGAAAGAGGGAGTGATGGGGGATGAATAACTTGAGTGCTGCCTCCAATGAGCTTGCAGCAGCAGCATCACACAGCGATGCGATGAGCTCAATCTTGACTATTGGCTGTTTTCTGAAGGTCCCAACAGCAACATTTCTGCTGAGTCTATTTCAATGCTAAAGATGGAGCAAATGGCCTTCTAATGTCTGTCCGTAGACATAGAATAGGTACAAACATTTAAACATATATAATGCATGACTTCATAGACTAAATGAATCATGGATAATAATTATGTTATGTTATGACATAGCTTTAAATCATTTACACAGTATTTGTTGTCTTGGAGGTGAGAGAAAAAGTAAACGTGGTGTTTCAGCAGTTTTCCTAGCAACAGCAATCCTGAGATCGCACACGCGTGTTCACACTCACATGCAATGACTCATCTCGCAATGAGAATGTCAAGGACAGAGCCATTAAAGGAGGTACCACATACATTCACAGAAAAGTACACCAGCTGGAATATATATATATATATATATATATATATATATATATATATATATATATGTGTGTGTGTGTGTGTGTGTGTGTGTGTGTGTGTATAAACATAATAAAAAAAATGGTAAAACATACGGCACACAATGAATTAAGGTAGGATAGGATGCAAAAAAAACAAACACTTTATTTACCTTTGTAAATGCTATTATTTTGATTCTTATTTTTGTATCGTTTTCAAGTAATATTAGCCTACTGACATTTCAATATAATTTTACTTGAAGCACAACATTACAAAACAAAAAAATCTAGAGAATATAACAAATTAAAATTTAGTTTTTTACCCCATTGTCAATTTTTTTTATGCAAACATGCACTACAAAAAAGAAAAAAAAAAAAAAACCTGTTATGCTCACCAAAACATAGTTTTGAATAATAATTTCAATAAAAATACAGTAAAAACGTTTTAAAACATAACATTGTGAAACATGAATGCAACTTAAATTAACTTAATTTTTAATATTTTATATAAATATATAAATTACTATATCATATTATGTTGAAATTGAAATATAATTTAATTCATTTTAATGTACTAACGGTGATGACAAATCTGAATTTTCAGCATCATTACTCCAGTCTTCAGTGTTACATAGGGGTGTAACGATTCACTCGTTTTCTCGATGCATCGATAACAAACCCTGACGATTCATATGCATTGATCTTGAAACATGATTTTTGAATCGTGAATCGCCGATCTCGGACAGTAATCGATTCAAAACACTAAGAATCGAATGAATCACAATTTCTATTGCGATTCAATGCTTTCAAAATATATACCTATTAAATTACTAAATGCACAAATTAATGGAGACCATGAAGAGTATTCGTGAATTGTGCCTCTAAACTGTCCTTCCTGTGCTCCACTGTTTTCCACCCGAGACTGTCACAGGATTGCGCTCACAATTTAGGGGAAACATTTAAATAATCCTGTGAATGCACTTAAAGAATGCAGAATCAAATTGTTATAATCGAATCGAATTTAATTGTGAATCAAATCAAATTGAATCATTCTAAATTAGCAAAAATCGTTCTTGAATCGAATCGAAAACCTATGAGTCATGAATCAAATCGAATTGCTGCCTTCCCAAAGATTCACAGCCCTAGTGTTACATAATCCTTCACTGATTTGGTGCCCAAGAACCATTTTTAACATTATCAATATTGAAAACAGTTCAGCATTGCTGCTTTAAATTTTTGTGAAAACCTTTTGTGATGCATATTTTTCAGGATTCTGTATGTATTATTATTATAAATAAAAATCTTTTGTAACTTTATAAAATGTCTTTACTGTCACTTTTGATCAATTTAATACATATTTGTCGAATAAAAGTAGAAATGTACTTTTAATAAAGTCTTTTTTAACAATAGTGTAATCTGAACAACATTAAGAGAGGATAAATGTTTAAAACAAGAAAAACAACAAGAAAATTTTGATTTAAAACATTCTCTGAAAATATCTCTTATATGAGTTGAAAGGGACACATTTTCTTTCAGGTTGGGAATGGGATATTAAAGCTTGGGTACAAAAGACAAAAACGGTTGGGAAACTTATGAAAGTGAAAGTGACGTGACATTCAGCCAAGTATGGTGACCCATACTCAGAATTTGTGCTCTGCATTTAACCCATCTGAAGTGCACACACACAGAGCAGTGAACACACACACACACTGTGAACACACACCCAGAGCAGTGGGCAGCCATTTATGCTGCGGCGCCGGGGAGCAGTTGGGGGTTCGGTGCCTTGCTCAAGGGCACTTAAGTCATGGTATTGAAGGTGGAGAGAGAACTGTTCATCCACCCACAATTCCTGAGAGAACTGTTCATGCACTCCACCCACCCACCCACAATTCCTGCCGGCCCGGGACTCGAACTCACAACCTTTCGATTGGGAGTCCGACTCTCTAACCATTAGGCCACGACTTCCCCTGCAACTTTGTTTTAAGAAAGTTTAGATATCTCTAAAGGAAAACAAAGCAAATACTGGGGGTAATCCCAGAGCAGCGTATAATTTGCTGTGAGTGGCTGTCTTCAGGAGGAGGCATCATGGAAACCGATACAGGGAGTTTCCCACTACTTCCCTTCATGTTCTTTAAAGCCAGGGTTACATCTTCGAACTGCCAAGAACTGCCCAGGCCTCTGTACCTTCACCAAGTGTGATCTCATAGCACAGAGAACGAAGAGAAAAGAAAGTGAGAGAGAACAAGAGAAAGGAAGGCAGCAGTAATAAAATAAAAGAGCAGAGGTGGGGAAATGTACCTGTGTGTCTAATTAATGATGGAGGCTGCAGTGAGTATTGATTGTTAAAACTCACCCAAATGGATCAGTGAACACTGGTGGAAAAAAGCTGATGACAAAGCTTTCTCTCAGGACTATCCTATTGAGTATTGTGCTCAGTGTGGCATGAGACCGTCCATTAAAATGCTTTTCCCTTAATCTAACAGCATTTAATACCTGACTTTAAAGGAACAGTTCACCCAAACATGAAAATCAGTCATCATTTACTCACCCTCATGTCATGACGAACCCATATTCAGTTTTCTTTTTTTTTGTGGATCATGAAAGTAAAACATTTTGAATAATCTTTACCCAACTCTTTACAAAATGACCATATATGGCTTAATAAATAATGACCACATTTTAATTTTTACATGAACCATCCCTTTAATGATCAGTCAGTCCCCTTGCAATGAAGAGGTTTATTCTGCAAGTTATAAAGTAATGAAATCCTAAAGCAATAAAATTTTCAATAAGCTCATCAATCAGACTTTCTCACCATCTATTTTGCTTATTAATTTGATTGTTAGTAGTTTCCCATAGCCTGCCACATTCTCAATAAATCATGACATATTAAATATTCACACATAAACAATGGATAAATCATGTGGGTGAAACTGGCTTCGGGCCACGAAAACACAAAGCTTACACAAATATTTTGTAAAAAGATTCACAGATCGGTCTTTGTGAATATCCCTCCTGTCGTCCAGCAGACAGTAAATCTGCCAGACACACCCTGATGACATCATTGCGGTGAAGATTAATTAGTGCCCACTATCAGGTTTGCTGGCCGAAGCTCAAATCCATCTCCCTCCGCCTCATCCACATACTCTCTCTCTCTTTCTATTGGAAATATACACAGATGGGCATCGCTCTCTCCCTGACCAAGTCAAACAGTACCTTCCAGAACATTGCTGAGCTATGCTTTCTTTGGTAACTGTGAGAATCATTGCTCAACAGTGCAAGTGTGTTTACTTACGAAGAGACCTGCCAAATGTTCACTCTACACTGATATATGTGCATTCATGGTTCCAATTAAACAAGCTGCTTTATGAAAACACTAATCATTATGTAATTTATTTTAGTCAAATAATTGTGCCACATCACAGTGCTTCATTTAAACAAACAATAGGTGCCTTATTACAAAAGGAGGAAAGACAAACAAACAGTCATACACACACACCTCAAAAGGTCTGTGATTACAGTCAGGATTGTCAGAATGAATAAAGCAGGCGGAGAATAAAGAGGTGGAGGTGCTACAGGAAAATCAGATCAAGGGGAGATCTGGGTAATCTAATGCCTCTGTTGACAAAAATTCAACTCAGCTTTTTTTTTTTTTTTTTAAACCGTTCTACGAGAGAATACAACTGTGTGTAGATTCATGCCAAAAAAACAAAACAAAAAACAAGGTTTTTCCCATATATACACTAAAATTAAAAAATTTGGGGTCAGTAAGTTTACTTGAAGTCTCTTTTGCCTACCAAGATGCTGCATTTATTTGATGAAAAGAACACAGATAAATCAGTTGTTAGCTACGGAGCCCTGTACATGACATGCAAGAAAAAATAAATAAATTGTGTGCACGATTTACTAATTCGTTCCCTCAATGTACTAAAAGGTGCACACGATTACTATTGCGTTCCCTCGATTTACTATTGCGTTCCCTTGATTTGCTAAATCATGCGCATGAATTAGCAAATCGAGGGAATGAATTAGTCAATTGTGCGCACAATTTATAAATCGAGTGAACGAAATAGTAAATCGAGGGAACGCAATAGTAATCGTGTGCACGTTTTAGTACATTGAGGGAACGAATTAGTAAATTGTGGACACAATTTAACCTAATATTTTTTCCTGAATGTCATGTGTGGCACTGAATGTAACTGAAATGTAACTGAATGTAACTACGGGGCTCCGTAGTTAGCGGTTGAAAGCAGTTGTTATTTTATCAGGATGAATAGAATTATGTTTGCTTGAATATTCACCAAGACAGATATTTTGAAATTCTGTGTTTATTTGTATATCGGGATTGTGCGCTGTCTGACAAGACACATATGCATCTTTATACACACGTTTCAGATGTTTCAGTCAGCACCACTGTTTTGTTTACATCAGCATGGGTTTGAACATCATATTTCACTGCCATCAAAAATTCACTATGAATATTCACAAATCTGAAATACTCTGCTTTACAACTACAAGGAACTTTTACAGTATCACATTTACAATATTATCCAATTAGATTAAAGCAAGTTTAACATTATTGTCTGTAATTCAACAACAACTAAAATGTAATAATAAATAAAATAAATATAATATGGTATATTGCTTTTGCAATAATGTCTAATGGGGAAAGAAAAAAGAAATAAAACATAAAAAGCCTTACCTTACATTACGATATGTAATATTGTAAGAAACTGTGAAAAAAGAAAGATAAAAAAAGCTTTTAGAAAAATAAAAGATTAGAGGAACTAGTTTAGGACCTGAGGGTTATCAAAAAATTTAACAGATTTGTTTTGGTTAAATGTTCTCATTAGTCTTCTTGTAACCTCTTGTGAGTTGCAGGATCCTTCCACTTAACCAGGGTTCATCAAGGACCACTCTTGAGACAAGAGATTTAGGAGGATGCAATATACTTTTAGGAACATAGGGGAGTTAGCAAATCCCCTAACCACAAGACATGACTTAAGACTGAGACTTGGGTTAAGGGGAAAAAAATGTAAGTACACAGACCACAACTTTATACAAAGCATGTGTCCTTTGAACTAAATCTCAAACAGACTTACACAATTGCATGGGGTGTCCGAAGTGCACATAAAGAGCTCAGCAAGCTAGCTAGTCTAAAGTTTAGTTGACTGCGAATTTAAACTGACATAAAATTTATCTCTAGGTTACTGATAAAAAATTTACATGAACAACCCATGCTAATATAGGCATGGCTAGATAGTATAAAAGATTTTATCATGGCTGCAACAGGGGCAATTTTAACATTATGTTACAATTTCCCGAGCCACAAGGCCCAGTGTAAGCACCTTGTTTGTTTGTGTTGACATACTTTTCTGTTAGAAAATGAACATATTAAAATAAATAACTACATTAAAAATCTAACAAACATTTAAAATTTCAAAAAAATATTAACACATTAAACAATGTGTTGCTTTAAGTCTTTTTGAAAATGTAATTAATATTATCGCCACATGATCTCATTGAGGTGACATGTTAATGTCTATATCTTGTATTACGTCACATCATTAGATACTGCAGCAGTACAGTGATTACTTTAAGGTAATATATTAATTCAGATACACTGGGTTAATATTAGGGGTGTGCACAAATAGTCGAATAAGTGTATATTTGATCAGTAATTATTATTTGAAAAATAAAAACTACTTGTTGCTAAGTTGATTGTATTTGATCACAGAATGACGTTGTCTGCCTCGCGAAGTTTGGAATTACTTTGATCAAAATTATCTTCGAAAATGGAATTACTTTTGATCAAAGGCAGGTAAGTGCAGCTGTACCCCGAGTGAGCCGAGAAGAGAGCTTATCTGATAACTAAATGATCTTGAGACATTTGTTTCCTTTAAGTTTCCTCGAGGGAGAGTGGTTTAAGAACAGAAAACACAAAGCGGTTAGCAGTTAGCAGACCGTTATCTGACCGTTATCGTGTCTCTGGAATGTCTTTGCTGTGTTCATTCTTATTATTATGAGACTGAGGAGCTAACTTTCATCCAAGAATATGAATATAATAGTTTTTCTCAACATTAACATGTGAAACAATATAAACATGATAAACAGAGAGGAGCATTTGTCCTGAAAATTAACAGGTGTGAGTTCGGTTACAGAAAGGAATGCGGTTGTGACGCCCGTAAATATCCGTACGTGAATGTAACTGTATTAAGGACTCAAATACAAGACTGACAGCCATATTGTGCTGATGTGTAAATGTGGTCTCATAATTATGAGCAAAAATAATGGCATATTTTAAGTTGTTTCCACTGTTATTATGAAAAAAATGCAGGTGAAAAAGTACAAAAAAGTGCACTTTAGCTTCCACTCTCCACAAAATTGCTTTCATAGCAGTGCACCTTTATCTAGGTTGAATGCTTACACTGACATTATAATATGCTTGAAGTATCTATAGATTTTGAATATCTATAGATTTTATGGTAACGAATTTCGGCACAGGGTTGTGGTTATTGTGCATATTTCTACTGATTCCTGCAGTGTAAAAGACACTTGGGACAGATGAGGGAATGTATAATTTTCACATGCTTTTAAGTCTTACAATTTTAAATATGTGCTCTCTGTGAGACCCCTTTCTGTGAGCTCACACTCAAAGCGTGCGCACATAGAGCCACTTCTGAGAGCACACGACTACAGAATGAAGTTGTGTTGCGTCATTATTGAAAGTGAAAGTGAAAAGTGAAAGTGAAAGTGACGTGACATTCAGCCAAGTATGGTGACCCATACTCAGAATTTGTGCTCTGCATTTAACCCATCCGAAATGCACACCCACAGAGCAGTGAACACACACACACACTGTGAGCACACACCCGGAGCAGTGGGCAGCCATTTATGCTGCGGCGCCCGGGGAGCAGTTGGGGGTTCGATGCCTTGCTCAAGGGCACCTAAGTCGTGGTATTGAAGGTGGAGAGAGAACTGTACATGCACTCCCCCCACCCACAATTCCTGCCGGCCCGGGACTCGAACTCACAACCTTTCGATTGGGAGTACGACTCTCTAACCATTAGGCCACGACTTCCCCCATTTTTTTTTTTTTTTTTTTTTTTTTTTTTTTTTGTGCATAAACGTCCAAAATTATGTCAAAATGGCTTGAAAATATATTAAAAAAAATCCCCTAACTCCCCCCTCAATTAAAAAATCCCCCCATAAGGTCCCCCCCAGGGGCGGACTGGGACCAAAAAGTGGCCCTGGACTTTCTGGCCCACAGCAGCCCACCACATCAAAACGCAACGCCCCTGTTTTGATGTAATTTATTTATTTGATATTTAAGTATACTGTTTGGGGATTTTAACCAATAGGGCAACTGATCCTCCATTGGAAAAAAAAAAAAAAAAAGATAACCTGCGTGCTGCAGCTGTTCATTTAGCGACTCCTAGTGAGCGATACATGTTCATCACGAGACAAACATTCTCCTAGAACTCACACTTTGCATTCAATTAACCAGTGTTGGGGAGTAACTAGTTACATGTAACTTAATTACGTAATTTAATTACAAAATAAATGTAACTGTAATCAGTTACAGTTACTAAGAAAAAATGAGTAATTAAATTACAGTTACTTTTGAAAATTTTAAAGATTACAGTGGGGATTACATTTGAATATTTACACGAATCCACATACAGATGTAATTGATTTCTTTCCCAAATTGAACTGACTATTCTGAGACGTACGGCCCTATAATTTCCGCGATGCAGAAACACAGTCTGGTTAGTAGAATCCAGTCATAAAAACGGAATTGCTATTGCCTAACACGGACGGAATATGCCACATTTTGGACAAATATATCAAAAGTACACTTGAATCAAAGCATATGCAAAGTTTTAATATTTGCTATAAATTCAGAGACAAAGGTTACTGTTGTTAAACCATGCCACAAATTTACATATTTATTTATTTAAAAATAAATACAAATGGTAATCCATTTGCAATAATAATAATTAAAAAAAACATGGTTACTGTACTTTTACGTAATAAAAGCAGTTAATTTTTGTGAGGGAAAAACATGACTCATGTTCAGTATTAGGATTTTATATTGTAGTGATGCACTCAATTTGACATGTAGGCAATTTAGAAAGTATAGTTTTGTTAAATCTTGAGTGTTAAAGTCATGAGGTAGATGGATAACAGGGCAAAATAAAGAGACTGAAAAGAAAAAAGAAATGAAGTGAAGGTGAAGTTCAGGAGAGAACTTTTAATTATTTTGCATGTTCCCAAACTAAAGATTTAAACCTTTTTTTATATCAGGTCCATACAAAAAATAGTGTTGTCCATGAATTTGTTTGTATGAGTTTGAGATTTCCCGGTCTGAAATTTTATCCCAGTCCGCCCCATGTGGAAATTAATGAAGCAGACATGCAGACATGTGTTCAAATTTGATCATCTTAATTCAAGTGATGAAGGATTGTAAAAGTCTGACAGTATTGAGCACTGCTGTAAGGTTAAACCTGAATGGTGTAAATGTTTGAAGATGATTAACAGTTGCAAATAAACATTTATTGGAGATTTTGAAAAGTAATCAAAAAGTAATCAAAAGTAATTAGTTACATTACTTTAATAAAGTAATTGAAAAAGTTACACTACTATTACATTTTAAATAGGGTAACTTGTAATCTGTAACCTATTACATTTCCAAAGTAACCTTCCCAACACTGCAATTAACAGATGCATGAATATGCGGTAATATAAGTTTGTGATCCGATTCGTGAACAGATTATTCACTTGAGTAAATCTTTTAAAATAATCATTTATTTTGTTTAACGAAAACATTGTGGAAACCAGTGGTTCACAAACTGGATAGATCTGAGGTGCAGGGCTCGCAAAATCGCTAGCCCGACGTCTAGGGGCTATTGTGTTTTGCAGTCGGGCTCCAAAATGTATCACTGCTCTTCCCGACGGGCTATCGTGAATAGTGATTTAAAATTCGCGTTGTTCACTCGCTTGGAGGGGTGAAATGTATCGTAGTTGATCGTTTTCACTTGTTTCTAAATCTTGCTGATTCAACTTTTTTAAACAATTTGCGCACGTTCGAAGCTTGCGCGCACTCGTTCAAAGCACGCGCTGTGAGCAGCATTTCAGACAATGCGCGTACAAAGAATTAATTCATCTTTTGGGTATCTTAACTTCTGAATGAACAAATACACACACAATTATTTCAAAATAATTGTCTCTGCAAGTATTCTCGTAAACACAGTCGGTTATGTTTTAAGTGAACGTATACAGTGGCCTGCTGCTCAGAGAAATTCGCTGTACCAGATGAATCTGTCTCTCTCTAAATTAGACGAAAACGCGCTTGTTGGCTGCGCGATCGACTCACTCATCCATTTGCGTAGAAAAGAGATGTAATATTATGATTTCCGTCAATTAAAAAAAAAACAAAATATATATATATATATATATATATATATATATATATATATATATTTGTGTACCGGGTGGGCCGGCCCACATTGGCTAGCGGCCCACCGGGAAAAGTCCCGGTGCTCCAGATGGCCAGTCCGCCCCTGGTCCCCCCTCCCCCCATTTTCCAAAACAAAATTCAGGCTCTGAGGTTCATTAGTTAACTTTAGTTAACTACTTTAGTTAACATAAACTAAGAATGAACAATACTTCTACAGCATTTATTAATCTTAGCTAATATTAATTTCAACCTTTACTAATGCATTATTAAAATCAAAAGTTGTGCTTGTTAACATTAGTCAATGCACTATGAATTAACATGAACTAAAAACGAATGACTCTTTTCATTAACTAACATTAACAAAGATTAATAAACACTGTAATAAATGTATTGTTAATTGTTTGTTCATGTTAGTTAATACATTAGCTAACATTAAATAATGGAACCTTATTGTAAAGTGTTAGTTTACAACGATTTTATTTTAGGCAAGTTGTGTTGATTTGAGAAGGCTAAACAAGATCAAACATGATCAACTCATTGTCTGGCGCTATCTGCTTTGCCGTTTTTGAATGAACAATTTTTTTTCTAAACAACTAAAAGAAATGCGAAGAAATATAAACACAGTTTGAAAAAAAGCTGTACTATTTTAATGGCGGTGTAATAAGGGAGCGAGAGAGAGAAAGAGAAAGTGATCCATTCGGACTTGGCCCGAGAATTCTGATAAGCTGGCAGACGATGGCTGGGCTAGGGCCTGAACGTCTCAGGCCAGGGCTGGGCTACGGCCTAGATTTGAGGCCCGTGCAGGGCTGTAGCACTAACTGCTAATATAAAAAAATGGTGATTTATTAAGAAATGATTAATTTTGAATAATAGAATACTAAAAGAAATTATAGTTTAAGACAGACCCAAATCACATACATACTTATTTCCAGAGCTCTTCATGGTGTGGTGGGTTTTTATGTAAACACATCTATAATAATTCACAGATAAGAAAAGGAAATGTGCTGTTATTTGGTTAAAAAGGATTCAAATATCCCCACAGCCTCGATAATTATTTCACATAATTTAATCTGTGCGCGAACACAAAGCATTATCACTCCAGAGCCTGGAGCCTAGGCCAAATAGAAACTGCTGATAGCATGTGGAGAAATTATCTGACTGTGAAGAAACTGAAACAAATTTAGTGCAGTTTAACAGCACAAATTAACCGCAGTCAATACTAGAAATAATAAAATTCCAGGTTAACTAAGGTTTATGAGAATTTGTTTGTTTAAAGAAAAAATCTCTAAACTCAATGAATAATGTGAATATAAGCACACAATACATCCCTTACAATTTACCATTTTAGCTGCCAAAGCCATGTAGTTTACTACTGTTATTGTGACTACTGTGGAACCATAACACATTAAAACGGGATCTCCTTCAAACAGTGTACAAAGCTGTAATTTTATGACAGTGGTGTCTAATAAGAAGTTATAAATTTTTGTACTATATATATATATTAGGGCTGTCAAACGATTAATTTTTTTAATCGCAATTAATCGCTGAAGCTTCTTAGTTAACTGCGATTAATCGCGGTTTGAATTGCACGTGTAAAATTCTGTTATTTTGGATATCAAGGCAGTTCTAAGCCCATAATGTAGAATATCTTACCAGCGTTTTCATTGGGAATCAAAAGAACACAAAATTTCCTTTTTGAACTTTTTTTATTAAAAAAAAAAAGTGCAATGTAGACCAACTTCCAAATATTAGGAGGAATAAAGTAACGCAGTGCTTACTTTGAGAGATTACATTTATCAGGCCACTCTCTTAAGCTACTTCAAAAATAAACAATAACATTATTAGCAAAACAATTCCTAGCTGGAAATAACAGCAATCAAGTAATATGTAACACTGGTAGGAAATTTCTAACTCGCTTATGACAAACAGAACAGTCTAAAACATTGACGGCCACAGCGGGATATTTGTAACATTTTCTAGTTTTAAATGAAGAATGTCATCCTTGTAATTAACCTGTGCTGAACATGGATGAAAAAAAAGTCCAAATGACAGTAAGATTAAATGAAAAATAGTGCATGATTGGACATGGGATTCAGAACTATCTGAGTTCTAAGTTGTCTCTCCTATTTCTTTTCTTTAACCCAATTGCTAACACACACCAGTCTGGTGACATTAGCAGTGGACAGTGCTGCTCTCTTTTTTTGCAAAATGTGACCAGAGAGTGAGAACAGTCTTTCACACGGTACCGTTGTTGCAGGTGTAGCCAGATATTTTTGTGCTAGAGGTGCCAAGGTTGGGTAGGCCCTTGCGTGTCCAGACCACCATTCCAATGGACAGTCATCAATGGAGATGCTGGGCTCACCTCTGTACCGATCCACAGACGTGTCAGATGCTGGGTCTTCTTCATCATCTGAATCTGATGCAGCAGCTAACAGAAAGTGCATCTTCTTTTTAGGTGGACCTGGCTCAGGTTCTCTACGAGGCTCAGGTTGCTGGGCACTCTCCTCTTTAATCAACTTCCAGACTTCCTCCCTTTCAGATCTGGGAAGGCATTTCAGATCCTTAAATCTGGGGTCAAGCGCTGTTGCCACTTTCAACCACTGGAGATTGGTGCTTTGTTTTCGCTTTGATAGGTCAGATGTGAAGGCCGCTTTAAACCGGAGCACATAACCTGGATCATCGTCAGAACCAGTCATCAACCGGAACAAATGACACAGTGCAGGCAGGACCGCGGAGCAGGATATGTACTGTTCTCCTCCCAAAAGCTCAGTCACATATCTGCCAAGAAACATAAAGCTCAATCAATTACCAGTTATAAAAAAAAAAAAAAAAAAAAAAGGATGAAGTTAAGCTCCAGTGAAATAAAATTCTAAAAACTCAATTTTTAGAGCATGTGTGTAGGCCTTCCTCCTCTTCATCTTACAGTGCTTTTCATATACATATAACCAATGTTTAAAGCTACAAAAGCAGCAGCATCTAATTTTAGCAATAACTAAATGATTAAAGAGAGACTAATAAATCAGTCACATTTTAATTTTCAACAAAACAAATTCAAAATATTTACCTGCATGGTTCAAGGAGTGTTTCAAGCTTTTCGATCTTCTCCAGTTCTGCATTAGTCAGCATGGCTGGTGTGCCTCTTTGTTGATGGAGTTCAAGTGTAGCCTTGACAGCGTCCTTGTTTCTCAGAAGCCGGGTGATCATGCTGAGAGTGGAGTTCCACCTTGTGGAAACATCTTGGACGAGGGGCTCCTGTGGCTGTCCCAACTCCTCTTGTTGTGCTCGCAATTCAGCTGCATTTGCTGGACTATGCTTAAAATGTCCAACCAATTTGCGGCATTTTGCCAAGACATTCTCAAGACCACTGTCACGGAGTGACATTGTGATCGATCTTTGTAAACTGTGCGCAACGCACGGCATGTGCTCATATGGCAGGAGTCTTGCTGCTGCTGTCATATTACGGGCAATGTCGGTGCCAATTGTTGTCACCTTCCCCGCAATTTCCCACTGCTCTGCAACTTCAGAAAATTGTTCGGCACATTTTTCTGCAAAGTGCCGTTCTTCTGAGTGTTTAACCGCTAAAGCAAACGAATGCAACTTCCAGTCAGCGTCTATGTGGTGTGCAGTAACTCCAAGATAATTCTGGTTGCTTACTGACGTCCAATGATCCCCGGTTAATGCCACAGCATTTGCATTTCGCAGGAGATTGATTTTAGATTGTTTCTCAGCTTCATAAAGCTCCTCTATGCGAGCAACAATTGTTCCCCGCGATGGTAACGTGTAAGCCGGTTCAGAACTTGCCAACCTGATTACATCCCTGAGACCCGAATCTTCAACAATGTTGACTGGTCTGCAATCAGTTGCCACCCATCTGGCGATTGCTGTGGTTAACTTATTTTCATCCAAGGGTCTGCTGCGACGCCCGCACTCAGGAATAGTTCTTTGGCGGGGCTGCGGCTTGCTTGGCGGGGAGGCGTCAGGTGAAACACCGGGGTGTTTCGCCTGGAGGTGGTAACTTAGACTTGACATGCTCCGATGGTAGCTGAACTCCTTGAAACAAATGCTGCATTGTACCTTAGTGTTGTCAACGGAACCGTCTGATTTTTTTTTAAAAGTTAAACAGGTTGTTTAATAATCCGGTCGTACTTTTTCTATCCATCACCTTTTACCGCTTCACAAACCAAAGGGGCTGACTACGGGCTGGTCAAAGGGACAAAACGGCTTACCTGAAATGCGATTAAAAAAAAAACGCGTTATGGATTGTTTTTAACTAATCGCGATTAATGCATTAACGCTGACAGCCCTAATATATATATATATATATGTACCACCCGATTCTATTTACAAACTAATGTTCCCTGGGTGATGGCATCTATATCAAACTGAGCTAATTCTGGAAACAAGTGCTAATTAAAAGTTTCAGTTCCCTAAGCATGAATAAATTAACACATATAGATGTATTTTTAGTTTGAACAAACTTTTTGCAATTCTGGACACAGTGTTATGCTAAGTAATTAACATGCTCTCAGTGTGTGAAGCACAAATCAAACATTGACAAAGCAGGATTTCAATCAGCTATCAGAGGGAGTCTGTTACAAGTGCTTCTTTGAGGAAAAATGCAATGAAACTCATTTAAAGTTGTGCAAAAACAATTAGGTTGGTGGGTTGCCTGAATGACTAGTCTGCTAAGGAATCCCTGTATACTTAGTCTGGTTTCACGTTCACCTTACCCTGAACAGACAAGTTTCTCAGGGGACATGTACAAATGATGCAAGATTCCATCTTAAAAACCAAATGTTCATTGCAGGATAGAACGAGTAGCAACAAAACGGCCAAAGATGTCAGTCTGTGCATGGTTGTAGCAGCAATGTTTTAAAGTGGATACATTTAAAGACAAATTGATAAACTTATACTTTATACTCAGCAAATTTGAGATCATTATTGTCATTACACAGTGAATGGGCTAAGAACTCAGTAAAGGAATCTGGAAAAGGTCAAACTGCTCCACAGGCAAGTGACATGGCAGTGTAGATCACTTGCACGCCAATCCGATTGGTCTTGGTCCAACAGCAGTAGTCCTATTTGTTCACCTGTTCCTGTGTCAGGTCAGAGAAAATCTAGGCCGAGCTATGCCACTCCTAGATAAACCACTATAGTAAGACTGCAATGGAACATGAGAGACGATGACACACCTGAACTCAAACTTTAGTTTATACTGTGTAAGGATGTGCATGTCCACATTTCACTTGAGATATGTTGATAAGACTGCAATGCGTGTCATGCACCTTGTGGATGATGGCATTCAGACATGTACGATACAATGAAATTATACATTCCTGACACTCCTGAAGCCTGAAGTAGCACTTCAAACCACCTGAATAGGAACTAATTTTTTTCCCTCTGACAAATCCTTATTGAAGGATGAGACGTAGTCACTTGCACAAAATAACACCAGCTGAAGTGGGGCATTTTCAGAAAAATCTTGAATACAATTCCACATCCAATGGAATTCTTTCCTCACATACATCCTCTTGGCTGAGGGCTTAGCCTAGCATGCTGCAATCTTACAAAAAATAAGACATATTGTGCTGACACTAGATCATTTCAAATCAAAACAAATTCCCAATAATACCTCTAAGGCCCCATTTACACTAGTGCGTTTTCATTTTAAAATGATGTTTTAGAATGAAAACTATCCTCTACACTACACTGGCGTTTCCACTGCATTTCAGAAACGATCTCCGTTTACACTACACAACCTAAAACGCACGTCATGTGACCATTCCTACAGGTACAAACATAGATATGAATAGGTAGATTCCCTATTATTTAGATCGCGGACCCGTCTATTTGCTTGGAGTGATCGAATGGGGAATCTAGCTATACATCTATGGCTACAACAAAGCACATTACGTTATTGATTACACGGTCGTCAAGGTTTTCAAAAGTCTCAGTTTTGGTCCGTTTACACTAAAACGCAACCCGGAGTCTTCAAACTAAAACAGGGTCTGCAGCATTTTCAAAAGTCTCAGTTTTCAAGGGTGAAAAACGCTGGAGTAGTGTAAATGATAGGCACAACCATGGCAAAAGTTATGCATTTTAAAATGAAAATGCACTAGTGTAAATGGGGCCTAAGTCTTGCCAACCACAGAGCCTTATGGAATTCTGGTCTTTTCACCCTTACAAATACTGTCAGCACACATTTACTTATGTATAAGAGAACTGTCCACCTGTGTAGCTGTCCAGAGATGCCATCCTCTCATGGCATGATAGGACAAACAAAAGGTTTAGCAGATACAGGTGCAGCACAGGGTGTCCCAATCCAATTCCTGCGGGGCCAATATCCAGCAAAGTTTAGCTCCAACCCTAATCAAACAATCAGCAAATCAAGGTCTTCAGGATTACTAGAGACTTCTAGGCAAGTGTGTTTTGGGCAGGTACAAGCTAAACTCTGCAAGACATTGACCCTCCAGGAACAGGAATGGACATTCCTAGCATAGCTTTCTGAACCTTGCAAGTTGTTGAACTTTGATCTCTGGGGTTCTTCTCTGGTCTCAGGCAAAACATCCTTCATGGTACACACTGTTTAGAAAAACCAAGACTTTGTACTAGGCTTAGTTTCTGCACCACTAGCATTATTGTTCTACACTGCAAGTTGTTGCTCTTGCCTAACAGCACGTTCATGCTTTGAACTTACTGTGTTTAAAAGTGAGGAAAATTCTTCCAGTCAAAACACCCTGGCCTCCCCTGTTTTTCCCAAGTGTAATTAGGACTTGGAGCTTGTTGTTAACGTCAGCAAGTAAACTCCACATTTACACAAATTTTGCATCTGGGAACAATGAGGAAAATATCCATTCCCACTTTGTTCAATAATCCCTGCAGCCAGACATTTTATTGAGGATATATCTTCAAAAAACATAGAGGTAAGCCATTATTGATAATGTTTTACAAACAAGTGAAGAGTCCTGGATGGGAGGTGGCTCTTAAACCTGATAACCTTCTTGGCATGATACACTAGAAACTCATTGCAAGTGTGCAGTTTCCCACAGGTTCAAGATGAAGACACATCTTAAGCCAGTAGTTGTGTTTTGAAGCGTGCTAACTGGTCCAAGCTGATTATCCGTTGGTCCAGGGTGATTGACCAGACACCAAGACACCTATCAGCTAATGACCATTTGGACCAGCTAATGACTAATTTACACCAATTACCCAGTTCCAAAACAGCTACAAGCTTAAAATGGATTTTCAAGCAGGGACTGCTGAAGGGAGTGTCCATGCAACAAAAATAAATCTCAGGTCATTACAGTAAAAGAAAAAGAACCTATTTAGTTGATAAAATGCTTGAGCCAGCATACAAAAACAATAGACTGAGCAAATAAACTATACTGGTATGGGGCATGTTCAGAATCCAACTGGTTACCCAATCAAATCAAATATAACGCTACTTTAAGTTTATGCATGAATGAAATGTAAAGGAAGTCTCGAAAGTAAAGCTCAAACTTCACATGAACTTTAAAGCAAATCCCATGTACCCTTATGCTGTAAGATTGTAAAATCTTTGTTGTGGTCCGATATTCCAAGCTTCTGGATCCTGCAGAAGCCCCACGCCCCCAACTTTTCATGCATTCACACACTTACATAAACACATGGTCTCCTCTTGCTTCCTATCCAGACGTAGTCCAAACAGCCTAGCACAAAGTACTACCTCTGCACCTAAACCAGTATTAATTAGAAAATAAAACCAAAACTTTAGATGACCTACCTCAGTATGCCTTCCTCCTGCGTGTCCTCTTTCATTCTTCTCTCAGGTCCCTAATCGGTATATTGTTCTCTACTGTTCCTTTTGCCTTTGTTTTTATCCTCTCCAACTTCCACAACTCTCCCTTTCTCCTTCTCTACACTATACCTCTCTTTTTGTGTTGGCTGTTGAACCAGAGCCAGGATCCAGGGGCCAGAATGAGTGGAATTTAAACAAGAAAACCAGAAACAATTGCTTCTTTGCGGGTAATATCTTTTCTTTTTCCTGCAGAAACTCGTACTCACATATGGATTACATTCCCAGGGAGGCAGCCAGCTGGATTTAAGCACAGTGGCTTTCTCTCTCTCCCCTTTGCTCTCACTCCCTCTCTCTACAAATCCCCCCACAGCACAGCCCCTGCATGCTGCCTCATTTCTGCAGTTCTGTTTCTACTCTAATCATTAACTCTGATTGGAGTGGTGGTCTGTCCTTTAACCCTTTCAGTGGCCCCCTGTCACTCATTCCCCATGAGTTAACAAAACAAAAACTGTTCTTACTCCTGGATTATTTTGTACTATCAATTGGAATGGTAGAAGTGAATATAAGGGCCACTGATTCAGTGCTAATGGGCTGCAGAATGTTATATAACATGGTGAAGTAGGGCAGTCCATCAGAGGTTTGGATGGACTATGTCGTACTAGGGCTTCCCAGCAATTCGTTGTCAGGGGTTTGTGGGAGCGTAATCATATCCTGTCCAAACTCTTCATGCTCAGACTGTCTGCTAAAGGTTGAAGGAAGCGGGTGATTAGAAATGCTAACATTTGCTAGATTTTATGTTAAAGTTAAGATATCGCTGGGTAAGTATAGTTAAGGGCTGCACAATAAATCGTATGCGATATTAATGCGCATCTTGTCAGTATAGTCAGTTCTGTAATCAGCGGTAAGGCCATCCTTAAAAATATTCTTGTTTGCCGTAACCCGACCGACCCTGTCAATTTAGCAATGACTGATTTTTTTTTTTTTTTTTGCTTTTAGTCCGACCGACTTGCCGATTGTAAATTTGCATTAAGACCGACCAATTTATTTTTACTCTTCAAACAACTAATACAAAAGCAATAAAATACTATTAATTATATTTAATTAAGTATTGTGAATATATAAATTGCCTAGGCCTACATTCAAATGAAGGCTATCTTCTTTAATAAAAAAACCCAAAGACGTCATCTATGTTTACACTACTGGTTGACGGTCACACTATGACCTGTGCGTTCGTTTCGTCTCATACTCTCTCATTCATTGTCAGAGTCAACGGTTCTCGCTTGGTAATGATGGCTGCGGCTGCAGTAAACTAAATTTTCCCGGTCTCTGTTCAAAGTCTTACGGGTTCGGGCACCATAATACATCTAAAAAAATTCATTAAAACAGCTCGACACCGCTTTAACTTGGCACGAAGTTCCAAAAACTGTGCCCAGATCTTTTCCCATCCCTTCTCCCGTCTAGTCTAAAACCGTGACCGTGTAGACTGTCACTTTATGTTAGAAAATCTATTGCACGAATCAAGCACGAATCAACCAACACAAGTTTCGAAAACGAAAATAGGAAATAGATTTTAACGACCTTCTCTCGGAGCGCATACAGGTTTTTTTTCTTTTTTTTTCTTGTTTTCTTTTTTTTGAACAGGCGTCACAGAGCAACTGCAGCTTGGGCACCCTTTAGTTTTCTTTTGAGCCAGGACACACACGCATAACAGCAAATAATACGTCTGCACAATGTTTCTCTTTTTACAACAGAAATGTGAATTCTGCCGGTATTCAGACAGTCTCATGCATACAGATACAGATTCGGGCTAGAATCGCCTAGGGCTGTCAAAATAGCTGAAAAACTAAATTCAAATTTTTTACTTAAATATGATCAAAATTCGAATTGTATTCGAATTTAAAATGCATAATTTCAGTTAGGGTGAAGAAAAGCTTTTTGCTTCTCTTCTGAGGCCTAAAGAATATTACTGCACGTTTATTCAAAGAATTAGAATAGTCTACATGACTGTGAAAAAACAAAATAATATTTAAAATAATGTTTATGAACCAATTATTATTAATTAAGTTGCTTAAAGAACTATAAACAAAACAGCGTCATGTATGCATGCATTGTTAAATAAATAAAAAGGGCGGAAAAAGTCACACAGAATAAATTTTTTCATTTAAAAACATGAGATGCAGTGGGATGGGGAACAAAAACCCAACATAAAGTCTCGAGATATTTTTAGAAAATTAAATAAAATACATTAATTTTACTTGTCTTTCTAAACATGAGGCTCTCTTGTGCGAGACGCGAGTCCAATGGTGTCCCTCTAGAAAATGCGCGAAATATGCGTTCTGTGTGAACGGCTTGGCTTCAGTTTTGATGTAAACAAGATCTTCTCCACATTGATGTTCTCTCTTTTTAATTTATTTATTTATTTATTTTTTATTTATTTTTTTATTTATTTTTTTTTTGTAGTGGCTTCAACTGGATAGGCTAGCCTTTACATCAAAACTGAAACCAAGCCGTTCACACAGAACGCATATTTCGCGCATTTTCTAGAGGGACACCATTGGACTCGCGTCTCGATGTATGTGGCATTGCATTATAAGGTTATGTTAGCTAACATAACCTTATAATGCAATGCCACATACATCGTCATCGCATCTCGTGCGCCACTGATAAAGATTAAATATACTTCGGCCGTCCGCACACACACTGCATTATGTCCTTTTCGTCATCCGCGTGCGGGCATTTTTTGAGACCGCGGACGGTGCGCGTACACGAGGAGAAAGATGAGACAGCAGATACTGCGTGTCAAGCTCGTCCGCCTTTGAAAGTTGTGTAGACACAGCTGTGCGCGTGGCAAGATGAAATGGAACACGGACTGTGAACCGGGGCTCATAAGGCAGCTTCCTTAATGCACACCTAAAATTCGTAATGTGGATTTTTATTTTAAATTCGACAAATATTCGAAAAACTATTTTTTTTGACAGCCCTAGAAAATCGCCTATAAGATTTGTTGTTGTTGTTGAAATTTAATCGGAAACACAGCCATGTTGAAGCCTGCAGTAAATGTTTTGCATTATGGCAGTCCATTCTGCTTATTGTTTTTCGAAAATATTGCACTCCTGTTTGTCATTGTGCACGTAACTTTACGCCAATAAATCATCAGAAATATTGGTCTTTACCAATATATTGAATCTTTACATTCCTCCTGCCTGTTGTCCGTGGATTCACCTATATTTTGTGTTTTTTTTCCGTATAAAACTTATTTAGACATGCAAAATCGATTTTACAATCGATTCAATGAACACTTGTCACTCAAATCAAACAGGATTTTTTTTCACAAAAGTGACAACCCAAGAAAGCGAAGTAAACAGTCTCTCATTTGTAGGATTATTTGCATTGACACGTAGCGGTGGATGCAAGTAAAACAGTACCTCATTTTTTTTCTTCTCACCTGAAATTCATGCAATAAACATGTTTTTGACAAAGATTTAAATTTGTTTGTGGTCTATATAGCCTGCATCAAAATGAGGTTTGCAATGATGCACCTGAAGGCACGGGTAATGAAGACCCAGTCAGTGATGTCACGATATGCTAATTTGTTTAAATTCATACCTACGTCATCACCATCACAAAAATTTACTTTTTTTTTTAATTGAAACTTGAAAAAAAAAATATAGACCGACCTACCGACCCTTTTTTTTTTTAAATTACTGTTACTGCAAACCAAAATATTTTTCAGGATGGCCTAAATCTCCATCACCTGCACGCTTTCACATTGAGCAGCATTAATTAAACAGAGCCGTTGTTCACTGACAAGCTGCGCAAAATATGATTGTGTTTTTGCACAGCTTGATGTAGATTTACTGATTACAGAACTGGCTTTACTGACAAGATGTGCATTAAATATCGCATGTGATTTATCATGCAGCCCTAGTATAGTTGCACCACTTCAGCAGTATTTCAGTGCCCAAACTTGGGTCCTATTCAAAACTTTTTAAATGTGCAGAAATAGTGCCACATACAGTATGTAAATTTAGTAATTGCCATTGTTTAGGCTTAAACATGCCTTCTAGGAAAATATTCAAGTTACTGAGAATATCTTATTTTCAAAACTCAGCAATGGTTGGTGCAGTTAACATTGCACTGAACAACGGTAAACACAACACTACTGACTTGGTGATGGTGGACTTATTAACGTTGCACTAAACTGCAATAAACTCATCGCAATTTGCCTGATGCAATTAACACTGCACTAAACGACAGTAAACTACATTTCATCTGATTTCTAAAATTAACAATGCACTAACTTACAGTAAGCACAACATTATTTGCCTGGTGAAAATGTTACACTAAACAGCAGCAATGATGGTTACCTGGTGAAACTTTCAGATATATGTACACCATTTGATTAACACAATTTCTTTATTTTATCCAGCCCTCAAAATTCTGTCAATATCAATTTGCTCTATGGTCGTTCCAAGCCTCTATTACTTTTTCTTATATGGAACATACAAAGAATTTGCTATACAATGAAAGCAAACTGTGACCAGTAGCTGTCTAGTACCTAAAATTAATCCAAATGTGCACTATATTCCAAATAGCATTCAGCATTAATTTTTGGCCATGTTTGCTCCTTTGCACATCATTTTTATAATTCCTTTACTGAGTTAGCTACTAATATAACACAGAGATTATGCAAATAAACCAACCCTCTACACTGTAAATCAATATGTGACGAAATAATGTCTATCTTTAGCCATTGGCTAAAAAATTATTAGATTTTACTCGCTATGTGTGTGTTAGATATATTCTCGCTGAACACTGAGCGCTAGTTTCACTCTCCATCAAGCGATCTGTGCTATTTTAGTTAATCTCAATGGATACGCAGTGAACCTGTATTATTGACGTATCTCAACTCTAGGTGTGAAGGTGAACAATTCACCGTCACTTTGCAGATAGCACTGTTTCTCACACATGCAAAGAGAGAGAGCGAGAGTCTTACATACCACACTGAATCAACGCGCTGAATGTAAACAATATTCTTTGTTGTATTTTCCTGTCAAAATAATAAAATAGTTCATTTAGAATTTTTCAGAACAAGTAGAAGATATGCTGGTTTCTCTTGTAGTAGGCGGAACTAATACGCAAAAGCCAATCTTATTGGCTGGCGCTCATCTAATTATCGTCTCTGTTTTGATTTCAGCAAATCCGTTTGAGTGAACGCTGTCAATGTTATTAATACTTATGAACTTATGATTTTTATCTGTGTGTGTGTGTGTGTGTGTGTGTGTGTGTGTGTGTGTGTGTGTGTGTGTGTGTGTGTGTAAAATAGTATATCAATTTGGCGAGTAAACTTATTATATTATATTAGATTATATTGCCAAAGTGTAGCCTATGTAAAGGGTGCTATAAGCGAGCACAATTCATTCTTAGTGATTTTCACTGAAATTTTAAAGGGGTCTCATTTGCTTGATTGCTTTAAGCCTCTATAACGGCACAGTCTTTTTCAGTGAGTTCTTTGTAGTCATAGTAGAAGGTCAGTGGAAATGAAAGAAAAATAGTTTGTGGACACCCCCTAGGAATTATTAGTAATGTTTGGCCACACACGTAATAATTATTGTAATGAGTTGTATTTACATTTTCTGGCCTGCAATGTTCATAATCCTACAGTGGTTATTTAATCAATTTGTAATTATTAGAGCAGAATGGGCTGACTTGTACAGAACAGGATGTAATGTTCATGAGGATCGCTACATAACTACAAGCCATTAGCCTACTTGCTACCGTTTATAAGCTAATGAGCCTGTGTGGAGTTTTGCCAGTAAGCATTCTGGCCTTTCAATTATTCCAAGGTCATGGTTTATTTACAACCATGCAGATCGCTACTTTAGCGGATGTTACCATTTTATCAGTCTTCTATTTGTTTATCAGAAGTGTACAAAACAGTGAGAACCAGCTCTACAAAGTTTCTCTGTACTCCCCTACTCCTTGCATACTCAATCCTAGTTAAAGGAAAAAATTCACAGAAAAAAATGTATATTCATTATTTACTCAACATCATGGGTATTATAGACTACTTTATGGTATTTTTAATTACATTTTAGGCTTGGCAGCCCCTGGTCACTATTCACTTTCATTATATGGAAAAGAGAATCATGAACATCATGTCTTATATGTTATATGCCTAAAGTCATTTGATTTGGATCATCATGAGAATGAGCAAATAATGACAAAATATTAATTTCACTTTCAAGTCCGTCTCTGTTCCCCTAGCAGTGGTTAAAATTTTCACGTAAAAGGCATCTGTCCCAGCTCTTCATTCCCAAAACAAACTTCTAATGAAGACTGTCCTCATAACTCATCATGGCGTCTGATGGCCATGCATGTCCTTTTACTGCTTGCAATGTGGCTACTTGTTTTCCAGAAGGCACAGGCTAATATATAGAATATAAGGCCCTCAGTGTCCACGCCGTATCATTGCACATTCCTCAATGACACTCCGTTCATCTTATCAGACACTCTGGCTGCCTTCTCACAAACATTTTAGGTTTAAGACAAGGGAGGTAGGCAAAACATGCCAGAACATCCCAAAATCCAGCTGGCTCTCAACAGGATGAGTATAAATGCAGATTTTGTATTTTAATGAAGTCTTGTCTTATGAAGAAAAAGCTGATTTAAGTATGTCTTAAAAGCATAATAAACAACATCAACCAATGAATCTATTGTAAAAAGAAATTAAACATGGACTCACTACAATGAATAAATTATTTCTTTTTTAAATGATGTGCAAATAATTTGCAAAAACAACCATTTACTGGTTTGATCTACCTGTATGCCCATGGGGTTTCACAGTTTCTCAGTAAGATATTGAGGATTTATTCAAATCCCTTTGAAATCTCAGTAATATATCAAGTGGTGACATGAGGCAAGGTCATATCCATTTCCGGTTCCATTACCACCTCATTCACACATCATTATACACCAGACTAGTAGCACACAAATGGACTCATGGGAAAAGTGTGCTCTGAAGTTCTGGCGCAAACACCTTTGTATTCATACAGCAGAGAAGCATTTCTGCATGTACCTTCTAGACGGCTCTACTTTCAGGTACAACAGAATGTTACAGAATTTGTTAAGAAACTGTTTGTCACGCAAATCTTTAGAACACTCAGAATATTTTGCACAGGCCATAGCTCATTAAGCTATAGCATAAACAAGTTTAAGAGGGTGAAAACTTTACTTCCCATTCATTATAAATCACATGGAAAACGGTAACCAGCACTGTAAATAGGGCTTGAATTTCGGAGCGGGATTGTTTGGATTGCATGTAATTCTACTGATTCCCGCAGTTTCCACACTTGTAACGCATGAAATTCCCATCAATATTTAATCGTGGCAGGCGCTAGGTACAGATGATGGAATGTATCAATTGCATGTGCTTTTGAGTCTTACAATTGTAAACATTCAAGTACTAAATTCAGCATGTGCTCTTTGTGGGACCCCTTTCTGTGAGTTCACATGAAATTCCATGCACATACTGTATAGCCGCATTTAAGAGCATGCGACTACAGAATGAAGTTGTGTTGCACCTTATTGCGTGTAAACGGCCAAAAACATGCAAAGTTATGTCCAAATCCCATTTTAAGGAGCATTCACTTAACCTCTTAAGTCGATTTATACTAAATGTATATAGGCTATTAAGTCAATGTAAACAGTTGAGAAACAAAACTTATGTGTAACAGATCTGTGCACGAGTTCTTAAAGAGTAATTAATCTGTATTTATACATTGAACACTAACCAGTGTTATTTTACAGTAAAATAGATTCAGTTTCTTGGGTTTTTCTGTACCTGAATATTACTGTTACTGAAAAACTTAAAGGACAGTTCATTTTAGTTGTATCTTTGTTATTGTATTTGTTTGTGCCATTGCTTATCATTTAAATATTCTTATTTAATGACTGTTTAACTTGTCTTTTTTAGTTCAAATAAATTAAATTCAGAGTTTGAAATCAAAGTTCTTTTTAAGAATCTTCCTCACAACATAAATATGAATCAACAACATTATAAATTGTAAAACACAAATGCACTTGTCAGGGTTCGGGTAGAGGGATGAGGCGAGGACTCAGTGATGCAGAGAGAAGGGCTCTTTAATAGTAATAATAAAATAAACAAACAAAAACTACCCCGTAGGGGAAACAGACAAATCTGGACTGGCAAGGCAAGGCAAGACACGATGTGCACAGACAAATATTTGACAGTACGAACTAGCCACTATGAGGACTCAGCGGAAGAAGGGTTTGCACCTTCCACCAGCCTCCACTCTCTCCAGCCCCCACTATCAGCGCATGTTCCAGTTTAAAACCTTGATCTCTCTCCATCATCAAGGGACTAATGTGAGGGTTTTGCCCTGGAGTTCAGTGGTACTGCAGAGGGATTGGAGTTTAATGACGCAGCCCTGAAGGACCTCTTCACTTACGCCCTTGATGAGCCTCTCAACTGGTGGAGAATGATGGGGCTGGACCACCTGTCGTTTGGGAAATTTGTGGAGTTCGTGGCACGTTCCCCAGCTAAGGAGGCTGCAGTGCTGCCTGTGGTGCCCATCAAAGCTGCAGTTCCCCCTTAGGTGGATGAAGGAGCTGCAGTACCCCCAGAGAAGACTTGTGACACTGCAGAACCCCTATAGGTGGCCGAAGAGACTGCAACACCTCACTCTTGTAGACAGAAGAGGGGAAAGAAGAGGAATGGCTCTGCACCGCCAAAGCCAGGAGGAGCCTGATGAGGCTGCAGCGCCCCCAGAGGTGCCTGATGAGGCTGCAGCGCCCCAGTAGTGGCCGACGACATTACAGTGCCCCAGTCTCGGAGACGGAGGAGGAGGAGAAAGGCTTCCTCCGTCCCACATTGCCTGCAGGCCATTCAGGAGCCCACTGCTGGCCTGGAGGCCATTCCAGTCATGCCCAAGCTCCTTGCCCTGCCGGCACCGCCCAAGCTCCTTGCCCTGATGCCGGCTCTGTCTAAGCTCCCTGCCCTTGATGAGTGCCTTGCCGGTTTTGCCCTTCCTATCTGTCGGGGTCCCTGTTTGGCTGGAGGCCTCCTGGTCTCTCTGTCTGGTTCCACCCTGCTGGTCTGCCGGGGTTCCTGTTAGGCTGGATCCTCACTGGTCCATCCCTCCGGCTCCGCCCTGGTGGTCTGCCGGGGTTCCTGTTAGGCCTGAGCCTCGCTGGTCTGTCCCTCCGGCACCGCCCTGGTGGTCTGTTGGGGTTTCTGTTAGGCCAGATCCTCGCTGGCTCATCTCTCCGGCTCCACCCTGGCCCACTGCTGGGACTCCTGGACTGCCTGAGCCTCCTTGGCTCAGCCCTCCCGCCCCTCCCTGGTCTCTTTTAATAACCGCTTGGGTTTTCCTGTTGCTTTACTGGGCTCCCTTCCCTCCCTCCCTCCCCTATTTTGTCTGTATTTTGATTTCCATGTCTTGTGTTCTGTTGTGTACCGGGCTTGTGTAGCCATGCCTGTGCTGTCTTGTTCCCGTCTCGTTTTTGGGTGTTCCTCGTTTTGAGGAGGGCTAGTGTCAGGGTACTGTCACTTCAGTCTAGTGTTATTCATGGTTTTGTGATAGAGCCCTGATACTCTCCTCATGTCATTGTCTTGACCCCACCCATCTTGTTACCTGGTTATTGATGTAATTTTCCCAACATGTGTTCCCTCGTTACCCTCCTCATTAGCTCCCTATTTATTGTCCTTGTGTTTGCAGTCTGGTTGCTAGTTCGTCGTCGAATATTTGTATTTGCTTATCGTGCATTGCCTTGCCTTGCCTTGTCAGTCCAGATTGGTCTGTTTCCCCTACGGGGTAGTTTTTGTTTGTTTATTTTATTATTACTATTAAAGAGCCCTTCTCTCTGCATCATTGAGTCCTCGTCTCATCCCTCTATCCGAACCCTGACAGCACTGGGTGACGAAACATTTAGGTTGGATGATTAAAGTTTCTAACAATATGTCTAACAAAAATACCCTAACTTCCCCCTCAAATTAAAAAATTATCCCCCATAAGAACCACCTAAAGGGGGAATTCCCCCCGTTTTCCAAAACAAATTTCAGGCCATGGTAAATAATAGCAGAATTATCTATAATATAATATTAACATAACAATATTAACTGTCATTTTCTGTAAAAACATACATATGAGAGTACATTCAATCTGGCTTTTAAGTGTATGCTCAGTCACCAGCTCTACAAAGCTTTTAAACAGGTGGCTTATTTATGCTTTCTTCGTCACCATGGAGTTAGTGCCAGCTCTCTAGCCTTGCACAAACACACACATTTATTTCAGAAAAAGACGGTATGTGTGTGTGGATAAGGGGTGCGAGGGAAACCAACAGAGGGACAGAGCAACAGTATGAGGACACTTTGTTTGCTCTGGTTACATAAGCATAACCACATGCAAATGACCACACACACAGTAAACATACAATCTGTTCATTTGGAAGAACAGTAGCTAGACAGGATCAAATACAATGGACTTGACATGGATCTAGTGTACAAATAAAAGCCTGAAGGATTGTTTTATCTAGAGTCCAACAAGAGGCAAATATTTGAGTACAGCAGGGGGAGGTTTTCTCAGAAATTATGTGATCTGGAATTCCAGTCCATTTATGTCTGTGATGTCTCAAAATGAAGAGTGTAGAGTGCTTTCACCTTTGGCACTAGCCAAGGTCGGACTTCAACCTGGCATGGTTCTCGGCTCTCAGTGACTTTATCAACAGCGATTCAACACAGATGGCCAGTCACAGACACAGACACACATATTCACACGTTGAGTCCTTTCAACACAGGAGATAATCTGAGGCACACGCATGCTCGGGCGAGGCCTGCTGGGGAATGTTATTTATCACTATTTGTCCGATCACACAGCAGCTTGATTCATTGCCTGGGGTCTAACGTCTCTTAAGACCCACAAATCTCCCCCTTCTTAGGCCAATTAAAACATTCCAGCACCACAGTCCTTTGTTTTCATTCAAGACCATTAACTTGTAATTTACCACTAATCTGTAAACCGACACAACCACAAGCTTCTCTTCTCAAAGTGTAGGGTACAAAACTTTAAAGGACACCTGTTCTTTCTCAGTTACTGTTGTCGATGATAGGAAACCAAAAACAACCTAATGCCATTTGTGATAAGTTTGTTTTCTCATTAGCCATCAGAGAGTTTATTGGACCGCACTTTGATAGGATGGAAGGATGAAATGGTCCACAGAAAGTCCCATTATCCCTAGCCTAAGCAGAACAGGTAAAATGATAAAAAGGAACGGGTACTGGCAGGTTCCATGAACAAGCGGAATTTAAGTTATTTGTATGCTACTTGCACTGAGTGGACTAACCCAATGGGCAAAGAGCACTAAACCTTTTATCTTATCAACAGTGGCACTAATTTTGGAATCCCTAGTGAGATGTGAGCTTGCATTAAAATTCTGATAAGCATCTAGATATTAAAGGAGCATGAGAGAACGAAATGTTACTCACCAACACTAAAGTTTTCTACTTCACCTAGTTAAAAAATTAGCCTTAGTTTGGATACACTTTTCTGACTTTTGCTCATATTATTATCTTGAAAACATTTTTTTTCCTTTAGCAAGTGTCCAAAATGCATGTAAACTCCTTCAATAATGTTTAAAATGCATCCCCAGGATGCACCTCTTGAAGCTGTTTACTAAATAATTCACATAATGTTACAGCATTAATTCACCTCAAAGTTAAAAAAAAGCCTAAAAATGTTTTAATTTAAAATGAAATAACTTGTATTATATAAAGAAAAATAAATATATTTTATTAAATAAAACAAAAATCGATAATAAAACATTTAATTAAATAAAATTAACAAACTGTATAGTCAGGGTATTTGCCTGGTTTGGCCAGAAATGCTGAAATTGGTTTAAGCATCCAGCAACTCTTCATAGGACAAAACGTTTGGAGAAGAACAGGCAGATAAAAAAATAAAATAAAATAATGAATACACCAAGTTCTAAGTATATTTCTTCAAACTGATTAAAAAAAACCTCTGTGAAAGCACACAAACTTCCTTGTTATGCTTAAACGTTGACTCCCTGTGGCCCTCTTTCAATAATAACTCCACTGTCTCTCTCGATAAATAGAGATCACATTAATTTCATGAGGGAAACCATTCCCTGGCAACAATTCAGAAACAACATGTGGTGAGAAAAATGAAAATAAATAATGAGTTCTGTAACTTTTAATCCAGAATGCTTTACAGTGACCAGGTCAGGTTAGTAGCAGTTCACAGGAAATGATTAAAAGGATTTCTTCATGGACTGGAAAACGATTACAAACAGTCATGTCCAGATGGATGAGGTTCAATCTCTGGGTGTGGGTTTGTTTTGGAAAGCATATGTTTGTTTGTGTGTATTAGTGGCTTGTATGAGTAACATGTACAAGTTGAAAAAAGATTTCAACACATTTCTCCTGATGACATCCAGCCGTGTTTAGACAAAAGTGCATTCTATTCTATGTGCCTGACGTCTCATCAGAGAGGTATTTAACTCTGTCCCGTTCCTCTTCTTGCCTGTGGCGAAATACTAGGGGTGTGATTAACAGGTCTCTACAAGCAACACAAATGTCATCTTTGTTTTCTGGACCAGTTTCTACACTCAACTTTACTATAATCTCTTTAAGAGTAATTAAAGAGCTGATTACAGATCAGAGGACATATCAGCTCCAAATCACTGGGTTATCACACATCCCAAAGTGGCCAGACACACTCAAATCTGACTTTTGAGAAAGCAGTACAGTTGTATTTGTCATCTGAATATTTTCTGCCTACTGTTTTTATGAATGCTGTGAATTCAGACATATTACTCTGTTCACATAATGTTGTCTACTCTAACAGAGAAGTATGCATATTCAGATCCTGTAAAAAAAAAAAAATCATAATTTTAATGGTAAATGCCATAAAATGTTATGTAAATAAATTAATATGAGTTACTATAAACAGTAAAACTGTAATATATGACAACAAGACTATTAAGAAGAAACTATTATTGAATGTCTTGTGTGTGTATATATATATATATGTTAGAAACAATCTAACAATCTCTATTTTGTATACAGCACTATAAAAATAAAGATAACTTAAAGACAGCAACATTGTGAAATATTATTACAATTTAAAATAACCTTTAACAAATGAGGGATAGTATACTATGAACTAGTATTAATTTACAGCAACATTTTGTGTAGCATTATGATCATAACAGCTCCCCCGCTGGACAGCCGCCAAAAATATCTCTATGCAAACGAGTGTGGGACCACTCAAAGAGCAGGACCAATATCACTAAAGCACCACAACTCAACCCACTGTCCCGAATCCCTGTCTGACATGACGTCCTGCACCTCACCTCATCTTCTGCTCTCTCTCTTTCATATTAGCCATCTAGATGATGCTTCAGAGACAGAGGTGAAAGGAAGTGACTTGTGCAGACAGCGCACAGATACTGAAAGCTCTAATTTACCCTGTGTGTGTGCTGGATGTGAGGGGATACACCTATGGAAACTGGCTATTTCTAATAATGATGTGGCTAATTAGGACCCCAGATGGCCTTGCACAATAAATCAAGAACAGACAATACAAACTGCCATTTCATCTCACAGCGCCGGCCCTTTATTTAAGACCGTGTTCTTTGTTGAACAACAGACTTTTTGCCTTGTTATTTAGTTCCGGCTTTTTTTAAGGATCTGCTTCTGGAGTTTTTATGACTCACAAACTTTGCAAGCAAATACCGTGGTAGTTGCAAACTACTGTAGCCATTCAATGGTAATACTTGGTTACGTTTATAAATACTATGGTACTGCATGTTTTTTTTCCCCTGATCTATGGTATTTAAACAGTATAAAATCAAAAATGTTCTTTTTTATATTACCATGGCTTGAAAAAAGTAATTATTTCAAGTAAGTATTTTTTTATCAACATACTGCTCCTTCATGTTTAAGAACAGTAAAGAATAGTTGTTAAATAACTGTGTGAATTTCATTTAAAAATGTCTGGGTCACATATCACCTCAAAATAAAGAAAATAATAATAATAATATACCCACTGTATATTTGAATTAAATTTGCACAAAATGTTTCTTTTCATGAGATTCATATGGTTATTAAACAGCTGTTCTCATCCACTTAGATATGCTAAGATATCTGACAACCGCCACTGCCAAAACAACTTCTGCCAGCTGACTTCTGCCATAGCAACAATGCTAAAAAGATCAGATATTAACATGGAATTACAGCAAGGGTGGATCTTTCAAATTTATGCTGTTGTGGATGCAAAAATTAGGCTTTATAACCCAAACTGCACTGCAAGTGGGTTAAATAGGGTGTTTCATAACTTTTAGCACATTTTTCACTGTTTAATTTATGCAGTCTTTTCTGCAGATGATGGCAGCCTCCCCATCACAAATTAGCATCTTTGCATTTCCACCGAAATCCAAATATAGCATATCAATTAGCAAGTCTTAAATTAAGTCCAGTAGTTTATGGTCTCCCATTTACATTTTTAAGCTGCCTTGTGGCTTATTCTAATCAGAGGTTTAAACCCAAAATGCAGGATGCATATCAAAAGCCTACAGCAGCATCAACCCTTCTGCAAATCAGTTTGTTTTCCAGAATTTGGAATGTACCACAGTCACAAAGAAGGTGCTCGGTTCACCAGAAAAGAGTAAATCAAGCAGCTGGCGTTGGTGAAACACCATTCAGGAATGATTCGCTTCTATAATTAACAGTTTTCGCTTGTTTTCAGGTAATGAGGGCATATTATTTGTTGCGTTCCACACACCTGGGCATCTGGATGACATCAGAAAACATCTGTCTTAGCATCTGTGCATGTATCTTCACTGTATGTCATCTGTTTTTGCTGCTTTTAAGCTAACCTGATGAATCATAACTTATTCAGTTCATTTACCTCTGCATATGTTGCAGGGATATTGTAGTTAACTAACACTGAATCTATTAAAAATGGGATTATTGAAATAAATATAACTATAAATAAATACATTTTATATATATATATATATATATATATATATATATATATATATATATATATATATATATATATATATATATATATATATATAAATAATTGAACTTTTTCTTAAATGTTATTAAAACACACAAAATGACAAAAGGTTTAAGTAATATGAAAACTGAAAATATACAAACAAAAGGTAATTTAAAATATTGATAAAAACTTCATTAGTATAAGTTATACTAAAACAACACTGATATGTTGGATTATTTAAATCACTTCTAGAAGATCAGAGGAAGTCCTTTAGGTGTTCACATTTAAACTTCAGATCTAAACACTGATATCTTACATATTTACCCTAGATCTGCAAAATGTTGTTTTCTGTAAAACAAGAAACATTTGGACTAGCCTCTTCTGGTCTTCAGACAATGCATCCAAACCACCTTCTTCGTCTAGACACCTTGTATCACATATTGAACACACACACAAACTCGCAAGCACCTACTGATTACCTCACATCTATCCTGGAGCTAACAACTGAGAAATGAGATAATGGAAACCAACCGTCTCCTTCTTATTTCTCACCCAGCTAGAGATTCCCCAAAAGAAAGAGGTGATCCTACCTTGCTGGGAGTGTTTGTGGCTGGGAATCGTCTCTGTTAAGTCCTCACGATGCACTTCCTTCACTGCCTCCCTCCCTTCTCCGTTACTGTGCTCCTGAAGTGTGGTGGTGTGGTCTGAAGGGGGGTGGCTGGAGAAGAGAAAGAAAGAGAGAGGGTGAGTGAGTGAGTGAGTGAGTGAGTGAGTGAGTGGGTGAGTGAGTGAGTGAGTGAGTGAGTGAGAAAGGGAGCGCAAAGAATCAAAAGCTCCAGGGTAAAGACGGTGAAACTTGAAACCACCTGTGGCCCTCAGACAATCATTTCCCCCTCTCCTTTCTTTCTCCTGAAGATCCCTTCCTGGTGCGTAAGAGCAGCTGTTTTTTCCCCTCCAATCCAGATTCAAAAAAGAAAATGAATAGGTGAACTGTACATCCAAAGGGTCGTACTTAAAAATATAACCTTTCAGCCAGATTTCTTTTTTTAAACATATTCACACAGAAACAGAGCACTTGTAATTTTCCCACACTTGGTTCCCTCCCGTAATAGCATGATTCTTCCAGAGAGAAAAAAACCATGGCAACATTTTTTAATAAAGGGAAAGGGCTGAGGTCAGGTGCACTGTAGCTGGCCATGAGACAGTGTCTGACTGAGCATTTCTAGAAGGCTAACAATCATATTAAAGAAAGCGATCTCCCGAGAGACATAGAGGACTGGGATATGGGACTTCATTACACTGACTGCACACTTTTCATCATCATCTACTCTCTCGCCCTGAATACTTCTGATTGTTCCTCACGTGCCCGTGCAAGCACACAAAGACAAGTACTGAGGACACACATACATATTTTTGATTTCATACAGGCCTCTTGTGCCAGAACACCCAATCAGATCTCTGTGTGTATGTGTGCTGCCAAATATCACACTGGAAAAAGCATTGCATTTTATCTAGCTTATATGGGGTTTGAGTTACAATTACTGAAACTTTCAACACACATTTAATAAATGCAGCAATATTAAAAATCTGTCCAGTACTGATATATATTTTGATACTTTTTTATGTTATGGCTGAAAACCAATAAATGACCAATATTAACATTTATTTAGTGGTGTATTTAGTGTTATATTATATTCAGTTTAAATAAATTTCAGTAAAAAGTAAAATCAGTCATTTTAAAAGCAACAAGTGAATTTAGGCATCACAGTAAAATGTACAGTACAGTATAAAAAAATTATATTTATTGAGATATACTCATATTTTATTTACACATTTTAAGATTATAAAATAGGAAAAAAAGTATATTTAAAAAGAGAGAGAGTTTGGTGAGCGTAAGAGACTTCTTTCATTAACAAAACATTGTCTATATATATATATATATATATATATATATATATATATATATATATATATATATATGAAGAGTTCAGATGCAAAAGCCTCTGCCATCTGAAATTTTCATCTAAAATTAGGATTTTTATCAGGCTCCTATATTTATGTTCAGTTATTTCACTTAAATAGCCTGGAAAAGGACCTGCACATTGCCATTAAAGTAAAATGACTCAACCTAAGCATAGGAGCTTGATAAAAATCCTAATTTTAATTGAAAATTTCAGATGGCACTTAGAGGCTTTTGCATCTGAACTCTTCATATATATATAAAACTTATTTAGTAGTGTTATATAATGCATTTTATACCAACAATTCCCCTTAATGTTGCCCAAACTATCTTAACTGGGCTGTCTGAACAATCAGATCATATAAAACCATATGAGGGAGCATAATGCAGAGTTTTGGTTTGCTATTTGAAACTTTTCTGAACAAGAAACCTAAAGTTGCCTTAATAAGAGTTCATCATCTGAATAGGATATTTTGCATTCAGTGAACGACCAAAGTAGGCTAATGTTAGTGAGACTAATCTTTATGCATCAAGTTGGCTTAAATTTTTATCTTTTCAAAACAGCTAATATCACAAAAACATTGATAAGATTATCTGCAGCCTTCCTGTTTGTTTTCGCGAAAACCACAGAAATTATCCCTTAAAGTCAGCACATGTGCCAGTATGCCTGAGTAATTACTGAAGTGCTCTGAGCCATTATATTTCCCTATAATCACACATACTGTACCCAACCAGCAAAACCACCCGAGACTTCGAGGCCCTCTCCGCGCTTCTACTTATGTTTAATGCTACAGTATTTGGCAATGTTAAGTGTTGTCAGGCCAACTACTGTAGAGCAGTCATGTTTGCAGGAACAAGCCAATGACAGCCGTTCTAATAGCCAACAATCTGCTGGGAGTACGCTAACTATTTTTCTTATTTTGTATAATTGTTGTTCAGAGAACTGTGGCAAATGGCACATTTACTGAGGCTACAACAAAAAACTGTTTTTTTTTTGGGGGGGGGTGCTTATGTGAACACGGTTGGCTATCCCTGGAAACAAAAAATCTTCACTTACACAGCACATCTGTGTATGGCATTACTCTGCTTTACAACTAAATCAGTGTGTTCTGCTCAAGAGAGAATGGTGGGAAAATACCATGACAACTTCTTTGTTCAAATAAAATCAAGTCTATTGGTACCAGATCTTCATGCTTCTGCGGAGATTGCACGTTCCCCAAGCTGCTGCTCCTTCAATTTTCTCCTTCCCATCTGGTCTTACCTGGTTTAACAGGACAAAAGGACACAAGAAAGACCTATTTCTCACACAGCAGGTGACCAGGCCAACTGTACCGCAGAGTGTTGACACACAGCTCGCCTACAAGTGTGTAGAACTTAACATGGAACTTAACCATGTGTCTCTAGTTGGAGCAGATAAAAAAAGAGCAAGAGAGATTATGGTGTCTTAAGCTTTCACAGTATTATGACCAATAAAGTTCAGACAGTGTCCAGATGCTGTCACTAACAGCACACGTAATCCAGAGAGGACAACCAAATGACCTTTTGGATTGTCCAATGGTCATTAACCAGGCAGTGCAGAGAACATGCTATACATGGCCATGATCAACATTGCAACATGGCAAAGTTTGAAAGATCAACAGTTAAAATTGCTCAGTCTTAACCTGACAAACAAAGCGCAATTAATTTAAGCAAGACTAAATCTTTATTTCTTCAGGCCTACACAATGTTGAAGTTCAACATATTGAGGGATTCAAACAAAAAGTGTTTATTATTTTTACTTGGTTGATAATCAAAGGTTTGGGGGTGGTGTTGGCGCAGTGGATAAGACACATGCCTTTGGTGTGAGAGACCCGGGTTCGAATCTACTGTGAGACACCAATGTGTCCCTGAGCAAGACACTTAAACCCTAATTGCTCCAGAGGCGTGCGACCTATTGCGAGCAATTGTAAGTCGCTTTGGATAAAAGCGTCAGCTAAATGAATAAATGTAAATGTTTGGGGTTGACCAGAAATATGTTTTTAAAAGAAGTCTCTCATGGTCACCAATGAATAGAAAATTCAAAACAAAAGCATTTATTTGAAATAAACATCTTTGGTAACATTATACATGTCTTTAAGTGACACCAGTCACTTTTCAATTTAATGCATCCTTGCAGAATAAAATAATTAATATCTAAATAAACAAAATCTTACCTCAATCTTTTGAATGGTAGTGTATAGCTAGTTTAATGAGCAGATTGATGTTATAGGAAATACCGATACTTATGATACTAATATTGTACTGAGAAAAAGGATTCCCACCAAAAATATCAATTGCATTTGAATAATATTGGTTTATTATTTCTTTACCATCAAAACTGATGCATATCAAAAGGGGAAAAAATCTTTTTAAAAGTTTTAAAACGGCAAACTTAAAATAGTTGTTTTGGATACCAAAACAACAACAAAAAGCCGTATCCACTAAACAATAATATTAAAAACTAAAACACTGATCTAGATAGGAGAGTGATTTTGCTGGAAAAACATGGAGGTGGTGCCATTATAGCCCCTTTCACACTGCACGTCGGACCTGGCATATTGCCGGAACATTGCTGGGTCGGCTTCTGTGTGAAAGCAACCACGTCCCGGGATTGATTCCGGCACTGAACCCAGGTCGGGGACCTAGTAAGATTGCTGGGTTCGACCCGGGACGAGCGCTGTGTGAACAAAAGCCAGATCTAATGCCGTGATGAAGTGATGACGCACGTTATCGCGCGACTCTTTTACCGGCTGTTTTGAAGTAAGATCAACGTTCGCGACGAAAAAATATGTGCAAACTTTAATGAAGCAGAGATCAGTTAGTTCCTCACTTTCCGCACTGACGCCGAGATCGTTCGCTTGCTTCAGTGAAAGTATAACGTGCCTAACGTTTTCGACTCGTACGTTACACGTCATGCCCTGATGTCACGTGTCGTTACGGGATCTTTACGGGTTGTGTGTGAAAGCACGCACATATCCCGGGTAATCACTGGCAGTGTGAAAGTGCAACATCTAGCGACCCGGGAACAATTCCCGGGACACTTTACCCGTGTATTTGCTGGAATGGCAGTGTGAAAGGGGCTTTAGTTTGAAATTTGTCCATGTTAGGAAGCCATCCACTGATTTTAATGGCTCTGAAGACATGAGAGCGGGCTCTTTTCCCATGCCCTATCAGTTGAGCTGTGGTAAATCAGGACAGATGAGCAGAGACCATTCAGTGCCTGAGAGAGATGAGCTTGTAAGAGAGAAGGACATGGGCTTCAGGACATGTGATAACTGCATGCTAATAAAACTGACTATCAGTGACCATCACTGGACTGCAGTGGAGGGCAAGACATCTTGAAGGGGACATATAAATAAATAAATAAATCATATCATAAAAACTGAAAGAAAAAAAAGAGACAATAAATCAAGAAATCAATCAATCATAATCCTGTTAAAATTAATCGTATGTGCACATTAGAAATTCAAGTCTTAAAAACTGCATCACTTTGCATCTCCCTGGGGCAACCCACTATGAACCGCCAACCCAACACTGCAAAAGCCCTGAAATTTGTCTCACACAGCAAAATTGTGCCTTAAATCATACAATGTGCACAAAGCTTGAGCCCTTGACCCATTCTATCCCCCACAGGATGCCATCATGGGAGACTGTTTGTCTGGGGTTGACCCCAATGGGATGAAGCTCCAGTAGTTCCAGTTCTATACATAGCACTGACTCTTCTCTCTTCTCTCTCTCTTTCTCTTTTTACTTCCGCTCTCCCAAAGTGTGTGCTGGCTTCCCTCCCTGCGGAGTATACATGTCCTCATTCCCCAAAGAACTCAATTTCCCAGAACTGCATTCTCCCAATGACACACAACAATTATCACCCCCCTGTTCACATATCATATAGATATAAATGGCCATGACTTAATGCACTTTTCCATTTAATTTTCTTCAGTTAAGAGATGAACCTCTAAACCTCTCCAGAGTGTAGAAGAATTTTAATAAATGGCAAACGACAGTAAGCCATATTTTCCTGGAGCAATTAAAGAACTATCAAAGTAGGCCAGTCGTAATACATGAAAGACACATGCCCTCTTTTCCATTCAAGTCCATGTAACATCTTAAACCCTCCTTGGTCTTCTACTGACTGCTCCTGAAACTTGGGGTGTTAAGACTGGCTCATAATAGAGGAAAATCTACAGAGAGAGAGGTTACACTTCAGTGCAGCAATTGCATTTAAAAATAATAAATAACTTTACAAATGAAGTACTAGCTGCATACTGCTGCAATTTTTAAAAGTAGCATTTGAAATAATATACTTTAAGCAACAATAAATGTTTAAAAAGTAATATGCTACATTGCTTCCTCAATATAATATTAAATTCAGTGTGTTGCATCTAGTTAACAAATCTGATTTGCTCTTTTTATCCAATTTGTCCAAAAATATTTGACATTTGGGTAGTCTGATGAGATAACTAAAAAAAATTATATTTTATTTGTATATTATTTTTCTCTTATTATTTTCATCTTCTCTTCCATTTTCAGTAGTTTCAACTTGTCACCCTAGAAATGGAAGCTCAACTCGCATTGCATTGTGGGATACAGTACACATGCTGTACACTGCACATTTTGCCAAATTTATATGCATACAGACAATTTATACACTGAAATAGTATGTTTGTTAGTATGGTAATATGTTACACAGTAGTATGGAAAGGACAGTTCACCCAAAAATGAAAATTTTGTCATAATTTATTCACCCTCAAATTGTTCCAAACCTGTATGAGTTATTTTTTTTCTGCTGGTAATGCTGTTAACTAAAATGTTGCTGTTAGCCACTGACTTCCATAGAACGATTTCTATGTAGTTTTTTTTTTTTTTCACTAAACGTCCATGCTTAACATCAACCGTTTGGTTCAGCATTCTTCAAATTATCTTCTTTTGTGCTCAGCAGAGTAAGAAACTCATACAGATTTGGAAGAACATAAGGGTGAGTTAATGATGCAGTTTTGGGTGAACTATCCCTTGAATACAGCCCAGGTCTCTAGCCTTAGATACTGATGGGGAGAAACTGGCTAAAGCCCTCTGGGAAAGATAACCAGAGACCAAATCTACTGAATCTTCAGTCTAATTAGTCAGCGTGTTGTTAGGCATCTTTGATGATTAGACCTCATGCCGGCCCTTATCAAAGGGTTTCTAAATTCATTAGCGAGGACCATATCGAATTCACACCCTGGCTATTGACTATTCTTGCCCTGGTCCTTGCTGTGTGTAGAGATTTGTCCTCTGTCTGTCTCTTTTAATTAAACAGACTCTTTATTCTTTCAGGTCATTAACTCAATCAATAGCCTTTATATCAAAATCAAACTAATGTTCTGTAGACAACTTAAAGCAGGTTTCAAACTATTCCAAACTCACTACAGGCCAGTGACATCAAAGAAGCACAGCAGAGATTAGAGCAGATTGTGTCAGACATCTGCTGTGACGAAAACACTTGGCACGTGGCAATGAGGCCGCTACAGAGAAAAGAGAGTTTAACAAAAGGATGCAATCACAGCGAGGGGCTTTGTGTGGATGTGGAGGAAGGGTAGGCACTGCTATTTAAGTCAATTATGTTTTAGTGGCTGCTATTGGTGCTGCCATCTAATGATGACCCCTCCCAACTTTCTTGCCCCACCCTCTAATCAACCAAACACAAAAGGAGAGAGACAGAGAGGACAAAGAAAGGATGCTCCATTCCCATTAATGTGCAATTGTTAATCATTTCAGTACAAAAAGCTATAATTGTAAAATTGTTATTTTCATGCAATCGCTAATAGCTTTGGATGCCTAGCAGTTGGCACACTTCCCTCATCACGTGTGTGGCACGAGTCTTTTTACATAATTTTTTCAAAAGCATTACCCCCTCTTTTTTTCAATGATTTCCTGACCTCTAAATACTGTTCCTGTCAACAAAAAATACATTTTTATCCAAAAATACTAGATTGTACAGTTGTACAGTGTTGCTATAATGTGCTCCCGCATCCTGCAACTGACAGACTCTTCCTGTTCACTTATAAAAGCTCATCCAGCTGCCTGTTGGCATCATTTAATGGAGAAAGCAGATTATCCAGCTCCAGCTCAACTAGAGGAGTACCATAAACCCACATCCCATCATTCTCTGCATGACACAGACTGCCAGTCATATTTCACAGTAAATTGCACCCCCAAGGGGATATTGTGCTGAATGTCTGTTTGGCCAGCACTTCTGCTTTTCAAATGAGAAGCTTTGAGAATTGCTGATCATTTGCAAAGCATGTAAATGACACACATAGCTGGATAAACCAATATTACAGCTTTCAGATTAAAACAGCATTTTTCTATTTCAGTAGCATAAATGAAACTCTTCAAGCCTTTGTCAAGCAAAACTTTTTGAGACCAAAACTTTCATCAGTAACAGGAAGGTTCTTACCTTGTATACATAAGTTCCGTGATTAACAGGAATCACGGTTTTACTGTATAATGACTCTGAATATTCGGTAGCCGGGTGCCTGTGGCTAAATTTGTGAAAGTTTTGAATAATCACTGCGGATTACAGCTTTAGATAAGTGTTATCTATCAGCATTAGTCAGTGCGCTGAGTCAGCAAGGTCATGTCCTGCAAAACCAAAGATCATATATCCATCAAAGGTCCGTCATCTGTAAGGTTTATGTCCTGTTTCTTCCATCTTCCGTGCGATGCACACCTTCACACCTGTCTAACAATTTATCTGTGGATTATCAGAGGAGTTCTGGAAAACAAGAATATTTTCTTTTAAATCTTTTGTGTTTTGTGTCTTGAAGCACGCATTAACAGGAGACCACACCTTTACATGCTTCAACTGTCTGACAAATAATGGTGCTATTATATTATTTGACAACCTTGTCAAGCTGTTCAACTGACTTTCACAGTTCAGACTTCAAATTAAAAGCCCTGTTGGGATCTTATTTTTTAATACCTTCCTATTATAATAAATAAAATGTATTATTTGTCCTTTTTGTTTTGCTTGTGAAATTAATGATGTTTACAATTGCATCAGCTAACACCATTCAAAAACTTACTGGGTACTTTCTCCTACAATACACTACTAGATGAATCCGGTTTTGTCCTTGTGGTGGGTTTTTTTTTTTTTTTTTTTAGCAGAGCCTGATGACTCACAGAATGTGTTGAATCTCCCACCTATTCAACAAAAATCCCTCTCTTTATGAAAATGTGGGCTGGCTGGATGAATAAAGAAAAACAACACAGACTTGAGAGAGAAAGGGTGAGAGAAAAAGGAAATCATCTTGACTTACCACAGTCTAAATAACAGAGTCAATGAAAAATGTGGAACAAATGACAGAAAATGCACATGCACCAACCAGCTGGTCAGGTTTTATAACAATCAGTAGACAGTAGAGAAAGTCCACTCACAAAACTCTAAAGAGTACTAGAGAGGCTAATGCTGCCATTTGAGGTCTTTTCTTGTCGTCCTACTGTAATTCCCTCAGACTTGGTCCTGTGGCGTGATTTGTGTCTATGTAGATCACAGGGATTAGGATTAAATTATATGAAAATGATTGGGGAGGCTTTGTGTTTTATCAGTAAACGGGGCCCAGAAGTATGTTTGACAAAAGACAATCAGTCATCTGTATGGTCCAAATTAAATTTGCATAATGAATCGTGATTATTCTTTTCTTGTTTGCATCCATTTAACTATATGTTCGCCTAGACATTGCAAAGACGTCCTTATCATTTGCTCCTGTACGAAATGATGAGGATGCTACAAGGCTAAGAAATTGAAGGGATAAGTTTATTTTCAAGTACATCTTAATTGATGCCAAATCTGTTTTCAAGAAGCCCATAAAACAGTACATGTCAGCAATGCATCCATAGATATTAAAGTTTTGGCCTCTTTAAGCTTTCTGTCAAGGCTTTGCCGAAACAATTCAGAGGAAGGATTAAACAATGAGATTAAACTCTCTTTCTCTTTAATGGCAGCAGGAAATAATACAGTGCCCAAAAATGGGTCACTCCAACATGACCTGACAAAAGAAATGAAAGATAATTTCAAGTATGTTTTTACAAAAAATTTACTACAGTTGATTAAACAATAATCTTAGATATAATTTGGTTTTAAAATGGTCTGCCGGGAACCTACACACGTCATAAGGTCTAGACAGACCAGGTCTGGACTGGCAACTTAATTTATAAGGGATAGTCTTGATCTCACACTCTTTTGGAAATTACCCAACAGACTCAAGCAACAGAAGGGGGTGGAGGGATGATTCAAGCTTCTTACAACATATGACAAGGACCAGCCGAGCCTGAAGTGGACCAGACCACCAATTTACAATCCAGTAAGCGGAGAGAATTACATGATGATGTACATCTGAGAAGCATAAAAACACAAAACAGATCATCACGCTCCTCCTACCATTCAACACTAATTACAAATGTGGGCCTCTGGGCTAACCTGAAGACCTCAACACCAAAATTACGCTCTCATTTCACATTTAACAAATGAACAAAGCCTGTGATTATGTATAATTAATATATGAATCATGCCTTTACCATGCAAAAATGTTTTCCTTTTATTTTTAGAGTTGTTTGGACACTTCAGTTGCATCTGCAACATGGAATACATGTTCCAATAAACCACTGGTGCCCTTTGGCACTTTATATATACACAGCTTAAAAATCATTGTAATTTGCTGCTTATAACTTAAGAATATGCTGTTGTCCTTAAAAAGGGTCTGTTCTTTGATCTTTTCAACTTTGAACAAATTTCTGCAGGGAAGATAAGGCTTCAGAGGTTGTTGTGATTCTTCAAAGGTGACCTGATTTTTTTGTTACTGACCCTCCAAAAACATGGCTGTACTTGCAAATGTCATCCTGTCCAATTAAGTCAACATTAATGTTTTGGGGTCACTGCACTTCAGCAGAGAAAGAATATAATGTTCCAGAAGCGTGTGAACAGTATTACCGCAGGCCATCAATGCAGAGACTCTGCAATCATGAGCTGACAGAGTGAGATGCGACTTCTCAGTAAAGTCGAGTTGAATACTTCCATCATAACTCAAGAGACTTCAAAGCTGATAACAGACTTCCAGCTAATTATGTAAACACACTCTCACAAGTGTTCAAACACATTATAAATGTAGACATATCACACAATTGCCAGTGCATTTGGGGTGCATACTATGGTGTGTCATCACCTAGCTTGGAATCAAGACTAAAAAGCATTTTAATTAGACCTAATTGAGAAGACAGAGAGCGTCTTGGAGTCTGGTTTAGTCCCACAATGCTCAACCAATCTACAGAGGAAAGAGGATCTGTAATGCCATTGAAATCCTAATGGGTCTATATCCTCTGTGACTGATAAAACTGTCTGCAGGGCTTACACTTGCATTTAATAGATCGCTTGCTGAGTGGCAGAATGGACCTGGGATCCTTTAGAGATTAGCATTACATTAGCGTTGATTTATACTGTAACATTAGGCCTAATTATCTGAGTATTTCCATCTCCTTTGCTCATATGACTCATTCCCTGGGAAAGCTGTAAATGTAATACCTGTGGGTTTAAGTTTATCACATTAAAGCTGAACTGTAGAGGTTTAACTAAACATTATGGGTTTTTATGTAAAATATATTAATGTAACTATGTAGCAATAGAAGTTACTAGAAGGACTAGATGTGGCTGTAACTTTATTTGTTGTCAAAATCGTATTATTAATGGTTCTGTGATGTGTGGGTGTTGAGAAATAACACAATGAAATTCATCGTTTCATTTTGCAGTGGCATATAAAAGCCTTTGTGATGTCAGAAATACATTTGATAAACAAAAGTGTCATTTGTTCCATTGCACGCCTGTTTTCATTACAATTAATGCTTGTCGCAAAGCTCATGCTGTGTCTGTAATTGCTCACGCATTCACAATTCACTACAGAAAATAGTGTCATATTACTAAAGAGCAAGCTAAGCGTGACAGGACAGAAAAACACATAAATACAATGTATTCTTGAACATATGGATGTTCTGAAATAATATAATATAATATAATATAATATAATATAATATAATATAATATAATATAATATAATATAATATAATATAATATAATATAATATAATATAATATAATATAATAATTATGCAATAATTCAGGAATAAATCACATTTTAATATATATATATATATATATAATATTTATAATATATTTAACAATTTTACTGTTTTTATTTATTTTTTTATTAAATAAGCACAGACTAGGTGAGCATAAGAGACTTACTTCTTACATTATAGTTTACTCAAAAGTCTTTGAATGGTAGTCTTTGAAAATCACCACTATATGTAATAATTATCAATATAATATAAATATAAGGTTCATTTTTTTTCTCCAAAACTAAATATTATAGTATTGCTATTTTAAATTTGATATTATTTTTTTTATTTTCAGTTTTCCTTTTAATTTTAAAAGCTTAATACTTTTAACTTATTTAAATTTGAGTCATTTAAACTAGTTTTATTTTAGTAAATTGCCAAGGCAACATTTCCAGTTTTGGTTCTGTTTTATCATTATTTATTTATTTATTTATTTATTTATTTATTTATTTATTTATTTAGTTAGTTAGTTAGTTAGTTAGTTACTTTAGTTTAGACTACTTTAAGTTTTTCTTCTACACTTTGATGTTTTTCAGCTTTATTTTAATTACCGAAAATGATTTTAGTTATCAGTTGGACTACATCAGTTTTATACTGGTATCAGTTTTAGAATCAGAATGCATACAGTTATACTGCAAGGAATGAAATTGTTCACACACTACAACAAAAGATCTGTCACCATATATTGTGGACGATATGGAAATTAGGGAGATATTTTAGATCTGTTTTCAGCTCTAAAGACCTGATTGGGATGATAAGATCTGCCAGGTGCTTGGTTGAAGACTGACATGCATATTTATCTGTGTTTTCAGAGTCATTCAGTTGAGTAGTTTAATTCCAGCTGAATAGTTCAATTATTCCAGTTGAATAGCTTGTCACAGCAGGTGAACGCCATGCAGGGCACTTGGGTTATCACTGTTTACTACCATACTTCTGTGGACCTCCTATAATAATCCTATAAATGGGTTGGTGTCAGAATCCAGCGTAAACAGGTTCTGTGTGCATTGAAATAAAATCATTGCGCCTTAGGGAAAATGCACCTGATCCCCAACCATCTCCATCTGTCATGTTTCACTCTTTCACCTCACGTCTTCCACTTACTCAAATGCCACCCTCTCTTCCCATCTCTTCTATTGTCCTTCATATCTCAGCAAATGGCTACAGCTGTCCCTGAAACATTTATTTGGACCTTTAAGCTACTTAAAGATTAACTGCATTTAATTCATTTTTATTTTATATTTATTATATATACAAATTATATTTATATTTAATTTAAATTAATGTATGCTATTAACTTTCTGAATATTGTATCTAACTATTTTTTCAAACCTAACAAACCTATTTTTGCTTGAAATGTGATTGTATTATATTCTTCAAAAATAAATCTTAGTTAAATCACTGTTATTGTATAATTATTTTATACTATTATATATTTATTAATATTTTTATTTTTATATATATTTTTTTTTTTATTGGCCTTTTTATATTTTTAGTTTGAATAATATTGTTATGCACTTTTTTCATTTTTATGTGTTTTTATTATTTTTTAGTTTCGGTACTTCAACTTCAGCTTATTTTATTCCAGTATAATATTTTTTTCTTCATAAATGTCAGTTGGATCCATGTTATTTTATTATTTATATACTTTGATAGTACTTATTAATATTTTGCTTAGAAGAATTTATTAAATATTATATTATTCTTTCATTTTTATATTTTCAGTCATTTCAATAGGATGTTGTCATTTTTAATAGTTTTTGTATATATTTATTTTTATTTCAGTTTTAGTTTTAGTAATTTTAGTACTTAAACTATTTTTTTATTTGTTTAAGTATTTAAAATATATATTAGCTCTGTGGCTAAGTGTGGCTTAAGTGTTCAACCACCCTTTGGGCCTACTGTATTTTTAATGAGTTGCCTTTTGATTGAGGAAACCCTCCAAATAAAGGTGACGATTGAGCAGATTAACACTTTAATGCCAGGCTCTCTCCAGCACAGCACCTCTCCTCCTACACTGTCTGGCTCACAGTAATCTACTCTGAAGGATAATGATGGAGGCTATCTAACTAAGTGCTGTGCATTTTCCCATGCCTAATTACATACACTATAGCATGTGCTAAAAGATAGCACCACCTCCGTAAACACTGAAGCAACATGAATGCACTCAGGCCTTCAGTAACTGCTAGATGATTCCAAAAAATAAATATGATCTATCTGCCTGTGTATATGGTAGTATAGTGTTATACCGCCAAGACTTTGATTTGTCACAGTGGTAAAAATGTAAATGACAGAACAATAGAGCCAACAGCTAAAGAAATTCTGCTGAAAGATCCCTCTTACATACTGTTTAGTCAGTGAGTTTAGATATGATGCAATCTGAGGCCCTAAAACTTTTTGACACATTCTTCAATTAAACAAAGCATTTTTTGCAAGCTCAAAATGTTAGGTGCTCTTCTAAAAATGCCAGTTTGGGGGTGCTTAAAAGGAGTGCACTATTTAGCTCAGAGCACACGAAATTTCAAAATCCCTGGTATCCCTACGGATAGGTATTCTTCAGAATTTGGTAACCAAAAATTTATTTAACTAGCCCGAATAAAAAAATGACATCAGCTGAACTTTACTGCAGTCAAATCAGTCATATGGCCTGCTTTTATAGAGTAATACAGCAATTTGAGTTCTTCACTTTCACTAAATGAAAAGGAGCATCCAGCATATTCTTCAAAATTGTTTGTTTGTTTGTTTGTTTGTTTTGTTTTTCACAGAACAAACAAAGTCATGCAGGTTCGGCAAAGTAAATGATGATCTTAATGCTTCAGAATGTGCCATATTGGGTTCTCCAGCATACTGATCTAGAAGTACCGCATTCCATATCTACTCAGTATTCACTCTGGGCGCTCATAGTATCATCACTGCATCAGAGAGTGAAGCTGATGCATATAAGAGACTGAGACGACAGAGATACACTCACACATTTCCCTCCTTTTTTGACAGCACAGGCTTCACACAAACCACCACCAATGTTACCAGCCATCAGAACAGATCATACATGCTCCAACCAATGAGAAACAGAGACAAAAGTGCATTTCCTTTGCACAAACCAATCACATGGAAGATAAACAGAACAGAGAGAGAGAGTGGCAACACAAACAGATACACTAGGACAGAGAGCTAGTGTGCTTCCAGAACAGATGCGTCTTTTTTAGGGGCAAAGCACCGCATTCATCTCTTTTCTGCACAAACACACACGCACACTCTCCCTCATGAAAGCACATTACAAATCCATTTAAATGCCATTTAATCTAAAAAAATAAAACCCCTCCAATTATTTGGATTCAGATGGTTTTAAGTACCAAACACAGCTTTACATTCAATTAGTGCTTCATTTGAAAATCTTTCCTTTAGAGATGAGCAACGTTTATCCGAATCAAGAACGCACACCCCCACTGGGAGAAATCCATTACACAAGCAGACACTAAAGAGGATGCCTGTTGAAGTCAATTGAGTTTAACCTCTCAATCTAAATGTGGTTCATCCAAATAGCTCTGACTTGGCAAAGCTTGTTCTCTCTCAGATTTGCGGGGATACTCTGCATGGTGGAAGGCACTTGATTGGAACAAACCCAACACTGACAAGAGCGAAAGAAAGAGATGTACAGAGGCAAAAGAGAAAGAAAGACAGACAGGTGGCGGCACGCTGGGGGGGACAAACAGGCTTGAAGCCCATCTGGTGGAACCTCAGCATCTGTAATCATGGACAACACCCCAAAAATGTGCCCGATGAGGACAAACCTCAGGACAAAAAATGTTGGACTGGATGTTCCGTCCACGTTTTTTGTTCACGGCTATAAAATATTCACTTAAAAGCTTCTCATATCAATTAATCATAAGTGTGTGAACATACTCAAAAAACAAAACAAACAAACAGTCAAACAATTGATATGCCAAAACAAATTAAAAAACAATCTTAATAAAAATAAAAGACATAAATAAAATCCCACATACACAAATATCATCACTTACCACTGCTATAAGCTTGTTTGGATATCCTTGATATGTCCACAAAATAAAATGTAAATATAATGATAATATTAAAAATACAAAATAATGAATCAGATGTAAGCAAAGAAAAAAAATATCAATAATTGTCCTTTTATACGCAATGCTTCTGATAACAGCAACAAGACTAACTGGTGCAGGCAGTCACGGCAAGATGCTACAATAACAGCATCCCCTTTTCAGGAAAGGATGGATAAAGGAGGGAGTGACAAGCGTACTGGACAAATGGAGGCAGGGGGGAGGAGGGACACTATAGAGCATGCTCACTGAAAATCCCTGGGTATTTGAGCGTCACATGACCTGCTCTGAGCTGTCAATCATTGCTGGCTGGAAAAGGAAAGGAGGGAAGGGGGAATAAGAGAGAGAGAGACAGAGAGACACAGAGAGAGAGAGAGAGAGAGAGAGGGATGGGGGACCATTATGTTGACAGGTACAGTGAGGAACAGACCGGTGGGTGGCGTTATCATAGCTGCTGTTTTTTTTTCTTTCTTCTGTTTAATTAAAAAAGGGGGAGAAATGAAACTGTAATCTCTCACAGCCCACCCTATAGGCAAGTAGCCCACCAATGACAAGCGTGTTTCCAGATAAGAGTCATGGATTAACCCTTTCTAAACTGAGCTACACGTGTGCGCACACGCACACACACAGACACACACACAGACACACACACACACACACACACATAATATACTTTCATTATTATTAATCACATGACAAATGTCAGTGCAAGCATACCAAAAACTTACATTTGATCTTTTTTTTTTAAAGATTTTTTAGAAAGAGATCAGACTCCTTTTGATTTTTCTGTTAAACCAACATGAACCATCTGTAACAATATTAAAGGAATAGTAAATTGTAATTCCAAACCCATATGACTCGCTTTGGCTGAACACAAAACACACTTTAATGTTTAAAAATAAAAAATAAATAAATAAATAAATAAAGATGATAAAGTGCAAAGGTAGTTCATGTGACTCATGCACCATATTCCAATTTTTGTGAGGGCACAAAATCACTTTGAATGTTGAACAATTAAACTCATTCAGTATAGAAAGTTTGAGTAACCTATATTGAAAAGATTTATTTTCAAATTAATTCAAGGAATAAAGCAGCTCATAGTGACACATCAAAATTGTGAAAACTCACAATTCATGCTTAATGAAATCACGAGACACAAAAGAGCCAATGACTGATGTTGCCATTTTAGATTTAAGCAGTTAACGGTGGTTTAATATGATGTTACAAAATAACCTAACGTTACATATTATAAATGAGGTAAAACATCTGCATCACGAGTGAAAGAAAATCTCTCTCTGAGAAAATGTTTAGAAGTGCACAGCACATAAAAATCACTATAAATCAATATGATGTCATGAAAAATACATATATAAATTAGATAAAACGCTTAATTTCTGCATTTTCCTTTTAAAAAGAAATCTCGTCTGTTCCACATCGCGAGTGGAAGGAAATGTCCTTGAGAAAAGTCTAGGGGCACACGGCACCAGGGGCGTCGGACTGGGGGTAAAACTAGTACTGATTACCAGGGCCCCAAAGGAAGAGAGGGCCCTTGAATAGTCTGGAATATATATTTTCGGGGGGGGGGGGGGGGGGGTGGGTGCATTAGGACTGGCCTGGGATCTTGTGCAGCGCCCCTGCACGGCACATAAATAAAACAGTATGATGTTACAAAACACAATTTGTGAATACGATTAAACACTTAATTTCAGTCCTTATATGCTCTCCATCGCGACTCGAAGAAAATGGCATCTGTGGAAAATCTTTCAGCTGGTTTAGGCGCGCACCTGAAGAGCACCTCTTTAATATTTGTATGATATTTGTAATGGCTACAGTTACTTTTCATAATGTGATTTTTGGTAAATTGTACAGTTAAGGTCAATTCAGTTAGAGTCATCATTCTTATTAATTATAATAACAGTAGCCTACATGGAACCCATAACAATTTCTAAACAATATATATATATGTAACCACCCTACATATAGTTTGGGTCTGTTACCCATGAGAGAGCTCCAATGGGAAGCATTACAACTACTTTTCCTCTTGAACTCATTTCCATAGATTATCTACACCTGGAGAGAAGTAAAGGTGGTTTTGAGTACATATTGGTTGTAATTGATCACTTTACCAGGTATGCTCAAGCTTATGCAACCAAGAACAAGGCTGAAAGAACTGCGGCAGAAAAGATATTCAATGATTTTATTCTACGCTTTGGATGTCCATATAAATTACATCATGACCAAGGAAGAGAGTTTGAGAATGAACTGTTCAAGACCTTGAATAGACTGTCTGGAGTTGGAAACTCAAGGACCACACCCTATCATCCCCAAGGTAACCCAGCTGAGCGATTCAGTAGGACTCTCTTACAAATGCTGAGAACACTCCAAGCGAAGGAAAAGGAGAACTGGAAAGAACATCTAGTATGTGTTGTCCATGCTTATAACTGCACGAGACATGAGGCAACTGGATTTTCACCCTTCTACTTAATGTTTGGCCGATCTCCTCGTCTGCCAGTTGATCTACTGTTTGGATTGAATTCAGAAGAAACAGATGACTCTCCAACAAGATATGCTGATAAATGGGCTGCACGAATGAAAGAAGCATACAGAATTCCAAGTGGAAACAGTAAACTGTCTAGTGAAAAAGGAAAAAAATATTATAACCGTCAGTCAAGGGGAATCACTCTGCATCCTGGAGATAGAGTACTTGTCCAGAATATTATGAGAAAAGGTGGACCAGAAAAACTTAAGTCTTACTGGGAGAAACAACTCTACATCATTAAAGAACAACTAAATGACAGCCCAGTATATAGAGTCAGTCCAGAAAATGATACGTCAAAAATTCGTACTCTACACAGAAATCTGCTACACCTTGTAAATGACTTACCTGTTGACCTACCTGTTCCATCACCTGTATCCGAGATGCCACCTGCAGCAAGAAAGGGGAACAATATAAAGACAAGGTCTAAAACAAAGAGAGATACTTCATCAAACAGTGATGTGACTGATTCTGAAGAAGAAAATACATACTACTGGTTAAGGATACCAGAGAGTACACAGAAAAGAGAAAAAAATGTACAACCTATGTTGTCAAAGGAGAGTGATCCAACTTACCAACGATCATCTGAAGAACTTACACTTCCCAGTCCGAGAAGACCTATAAGTGGAAATAGACAAAGCAAACAAAAAGAGCAACTTACAGAAACACAAAAAGATGAGGAACATCTACCTGCAGAAACACAAGCGGATGAAGAATACTTGCCTGTAGATGAGGATGTACTCATACCAGAGAGCATCCATGAAAATGGAGGCATTCCTGTTGTCCAAACTAACTCACATACAACTAATGAAAATCCCCCTTCAATACAACCCAGAAGATCTACAAGACATCAAAGACCAGCACAGAGACTCACCTACTCACATTTAGGTCAGCCATCATTACAAACACACGCAGCAGTTAACACTTAAGGGTTTTATGGGACACCAGCCATGCCAGCAAACAGTTATTCCCACTACACTTCTCCAATACCAACATACTTATACATATCTGCTCCTTTTATACCATACCAGACAATTACACCATTATACGTCTATTGAGAGATAAAAGGAACCAACAAGTTAATATGGTTATTTAAAGAATATTTGGAGGCATTCGCTTCTTTGTTGGGGAGAGTGTGACCACCCTACATATAGTTTGGGTCACAAATTAAATTCTTTATATATATTTCATTTTTATTTTTACACATTACTTTCTATTTACATGTATGTATATAAGTTTTATTTTAATTACTTAAATATATGATGAGTTTGCACTGTGTAGTTCAGCTGCATTTTCTGACCTCTGGGTGACAGTTGAGAGAGTAGAGTTACCATGACGATTGCAGCGCATCCTCAGACAACAAAGAGGACCGTTAAGGAAACAACTAATTCTTCTCTCTCTCTCTCATTTAATGTCAAGGTTAGTTAAATTAATTAATTGTCATACCAAACTGTAATTTACATGTTTTAATGTTCAAACAATTTGTTATTATTTATTTTATTAATAATTTTAAGACACTTACAGTATGTCATAGAAATGTTTACTCATGTCATGTTTCACTTACCTGAAATACTTAGCCTACTTAAGTTGTTTTCTTAAGATACTTACCTGAATTAAGGCCAGTTGTAAGAATTAGGGCATTTCTGTACATTCGGTTAAGGTTGCTATCATTTATTTATTGTTTATTTGATCTATACAGTGTGTATTATTTTTACCAACATGTTTATGAATAATTTTGTGATTCAAAGTGTCTTACTGACTCTGAAATACAAATGTGTATGTGTATTAAAAGACAACAAAGAGGATCGTTAAGGAAACAACTAATTCTTGTCTCTCTCTCTCTCATTTAATGTCAAGTTGTACTGCTTACAGTCTTCCCGACTGCCCGGGACCTGTAACATATATGTATAACGTTATATAAATGTTTTTAGTTCATAGATAATAACAAGTGAGATTTCAAGGCTATTTTGACCACTGACTGAAATGTCCCCAGTTTCCATTTGAGAAATCTGGTCACCTTTATTTTTTGATCAAATACATACAGCCTGGGTGAGCATGAGATATTTCTAAATATCTATATACAGTACATCTATCCATGCATCATCTCACATATGTGTGTTTCTTGAGCACAGTAACCTAAGAGTCAGTGGCAGGTGATGGTGATCATATTTCAGCCGCTGAATCTGCAGCTGGATTTAATCTAGTGTAATACCTCACATTCCATAAACTCGCAACTTTAGCAGACACACTAGAGAGAGTAGCTCCTATAAATATAATTAAAAAAAAAATGGTATACAGCGCCCTCTAGTGACGAACTGTGTACGGTGTTTTCAATGCATAAATCTTTTTGAGACGCGCCCTCTAGTTCCTAACGATATAATATACACAGCGCCCTCTACTGACTGTTAAAGAAATCAAAAGCGAAAATAATATTTCTCATCTCTCTGCCTGATATTCATTTATTCAAAATAAGGTAGGTCAAATACGATATACTGCAACAGCAGGAAGACTAGTAGGATGATTTTCTGAATATAAGCAGTGACCGTATAAAGCAAAGAGCTAGAAGTGTTCATTCAACATTTTCAATTGGTCTACGTTTTATAACCGTTTTATTTAAAATTTTTGAATAAGTGAAGGGTTATGAGAGAAATATTTTTCATAACTTGCTTTCTGTATTTTATCCCTTTGAAAATAGTTGATGCCATAGATAGACAGATGTGGCTGTAAATTGGTAGTTGACAAGGTTTTTTTTTTTTTTTTTTTTTGTAAAAGACCATTTTTGAAGAAGAAATACATATATTTACTGTATGTAGCACGAAGTCTGATGTTTGAGAAAATATAAGGGGTCACTAACTTTGTCAATTCTTTCACTTTTTTAAAACATTTTTACTGTACTGTAAATTTACATATGGTGTGACATAGCAAAAAAGAAGAAAAAGAAAAAAACCTTGAGAGACTTATCTTCATTGTTAGACATTTATTTTCATAGTGTTATTTATTTAATATGAAATTATGAACAACATAATTTTTTTCCCTGTGACTTGATGGACATTTTCAAGACAAACTTTGACAACGAGACAAACTTTGCTGTCATCCGTTCAAAACTGCTGAACAATTTTTTGAGTGATGATTTTATCTCCCCTACTGCAATACGCCACTGTTTTTTTTTTAAAGATATTTCGAGATGAAACAAGTCTGTTTTCTTATGTGTGTCACACCATCGGACATTATGTCACACTAAAGGACAGAAATGATAGTTATTGTTTAAAATAGAAGGTATTACATTAAAGTATTTCTATTTAACTTTGAACATGTTAAAGGAGAAAGAAAGTTTAATTTTGATACAAACAATATCAACATGTTTTTTTAAGCAAAACTAAATTTTAATCAACAAATTCACTCATTAAGTTAATCCGTATGTTCATGAAACTCTTTCTAGAGCCTCCCCGCTGCATGTATTGAATGCATGAATTTCTTACAGTACATGTGTTTTTTTTAAGGCATCATTTCAATTATATTTACTCTCTGCAATGCTCTTATCCCTTCTGCAAGGATCCCTGTTAATCAGTCCCATTTAAAATAATCACATTTTTGTTGCTTTGCAGCCTGAAATGAAAACAAACATTTTATGTTTTATCCAGCTGTATTTACTCAGTGCAACTTATAACATCCAAGTGAAAGAAAAACACACACACACACACACACATATATATACACACATATACATATATATATATATACACCTTTTGCTTTAATTACAGCCTTTAGTCTGTTGGGATATGGCTCTACTAACTTTGCACATCTAGACTTTGTAATATTTGCCCACACTACTGTTCAGGACTGCTCAAGTTCAGATCAATTTGATGGTGATTGTTTGTGGATTACAGCCTTCAAGTGATTCCACAGATTTTCAATGGGGTTTAAAGAGCTACACAGATGGGAAATCAAAAATTATACCTGTATTACAGTGTATGATGTAGCTGTCCATCAGTGTAAACAATGTGCAAAGTAATTAAACCAAAAAGTACACGATTTATAAAGTTATTGGCTTCTAAAGTAAGGAGTCGACACTGAATCGTTGAAACGAGTCGCTATAGATTTCAAATATTTTGCCCATCTCTTTGAACGTAACGAGAACACTTTGCATAATAATCTCCGCCTACCGTCTTGGGAGAAACCGAGCGCCAACCTCCCGCTCTCTCTCGTGAGGCCAATAAGGAAGTGACTAAAAATGCAATTCATCGACTGGCCGCTTGAGGCTGGCTGCAAAAGGGAGTCAGTCCCATAGACTCCCAATGTTAAAATGCCCAACTTTACAGCAGGAAAAAACATGTTTACAGCCTGGTACAAAAAATGATTTTGGTCTAAATAGCTAATTTTGCCCTTCATGACAACTGTGAGGGGGGTGAATTGTTTTATAACTCATCCGTTTAAATTATATTAAGATTTAAAGTTCTGCATAATTAAGGGCGTAGCCACTTGAGTGACAGGTGGATTGCCGCTGCTGTCACCGCCGTCGTGCTAGGTGGGTGTGGCTTCAGCAACTAGCTCCCACCTTTTTGCCCATTTTTGATTGTCCGGGACAGTCACGCGGTGACGCGCTGCCAAGATGGCGACGGCCCGCTCTACCATAGACAGTAAAAGAAATGGACACAGCGACCCCATTGGAACTCAATTGAGACAAGTGAAGCCCATTTTTAGCGATTTTTAGCACTTCCGTTTCTGACGCGCAGACTCAAACTAAGCTTGATGACGTCAGCAACCTGTCTGACAGATGTAAATCTTCTAGTAGCTGTGCGTGAAAACTGCCATCGTTAATCTTGCAGAGACAGCGAGCTTGAGCGGGGAGTTCTTTGGCGTGAGTGAGCAGGAGTAAGTATTCTGATTAATTATTTTGTATAGTATTTTAAAATGTAACGCCAGTACGCCATATTAAGTTAATTGCCTGCGAGCATCTCCTCCTGTCTGTACGGTAATTTCTCTACTGTGCGACAGAGTCGAGTGGTTATGACGCAATCGTTAGCCTTTTTTTACAAAAACTTTCTACGGGGCCATGATGTAACATAGAAGGTAATAGAGCCCTTTATACATTGTCGTGTATCTTTAGAAATAAATAATGGACAAATGTAGTCTTTAAACGCCTCAGATGTAAAGTTATTCGCTGTCAAAGTGACGCCAAAATGAATGCAAAGTCAATGGGATGCTAACGCAAGTGAAGTTCTGCTACAAGATGGCAGCTCGCGGCCGACTTCAACTTCTGGTCGACTTCCTTGCCGCCTGCGCTCTACACACTTTAGTCTTCAAAAACACATTTCAGGAGTTTACGGGTTACGTCACGGACACTACGTCCATGTTTTTATACAGTCTATGGGAGAAACAAAACTCTGACCTGCCCCACCCCCCACACAGACGCTCTGGTTAGTAGTTGGTGTGATAGCATCATGTCAAGGAGACAGTGTGTTTTTAATTGTAAAGGCAAGTTTGTTTTATTTTCACTGCCAAAGAATGAAGATCAGAAGAACCGATGGTTAAAATTCATTTTTACCACAATACCAGAGCAGTACAACAAATCCCTTTTGTTGTGGTCACAACATTTCACTCATGACTGCTTTTCTAATCTCGGTGAGTTCAAGGCGGAATTTTCAAAGCGTTTGGCCATAAAAGAGGGTTCATTACCAACTTTATTTGGACCAACAAGCATCTCCGAATCACAACCTGTAAGTATGATTATGAAGTTATGTGTTTGTTTACTCCCAAGCGTCTTATCAGTATGTCGCGCTAGCACTATATGTTAATGCTAACACATTGTTTACCGTGAAGTTGTCAGTTGACCAATCAGAACACAGTATGCTACCGAAAGGTGGGGTTTAAGGAAACTGAATCTTTTGAACAGCTTCGCGCGAACCGTTTGGGGATCTCTGAGAATTGAGGTAATTTTAAAATTATATTTTGACAAAATGACAATGTTTTTTAACCTTGCATGGATTTAAACCTGTTGTACGGGACTTATAAACAGTGATAGGAAGCTTAGAATTTTCATCTTACTGGCTCTTTAAGTCTTGGCTCTGATTAGACCATGCAAGGACATTCACATTTTTCTCCTTCAACCACTGTGTGTTCAGTTTTGCTGTGTGCTTTGGGTCATTGTCATGTTGGAAGGTAAACCTTCTTCCCATTGACAACTCTCTGGCAGAGGGCAACAGATTTACAAGATCTCCGGTTCCTGCTGCAGAGAAACACCCTCACAACAGGATATCACCACCTCCATGCTTTACTCTAGGAATGCTGTTATTTAAATGGTGAGATACATTGGATTTCCCCTAGACATATAGTTTGGTGTTGAGGCCAAATAATTCCATTTTAATCTCATCTGCCTCAGAATCTTCAAGGTGTATTTTGGCAAAGCTCAGTCTGACTGCTTGTGGCCTTTCTTGAGGAATGGCTTTTTTCTTGCAACCCTCACATACGAGACACATTTGTGGAGAATTTGTGATATTGCCGTCACATGCACACAATGACCACTCTTTGTCATGCTTCAGAGTTGCTATCGGCCTCTTGGTCGCCTCTCTGACCAGTTTCCTCCTGGCTCTTTCATCCAGTTTGAGTGACGTCCTGATCCAGAGAGGGTCTGTGTTGTACCAAATACCTTCCACTTCTTAATAATAGACTTCACTTCTAGGCATTGATAAAGCCTTTGCATTTTTTTTATCCATCTCCTGACTTGTGCCTGTCCACAACTTTATCCCAAAGATCTTTTGACAGTAAAGCAACAAAATGTGATTATTTTAAAGTGAGTGTAATTCCATGTCCTCTCTCTCCCTCAGTTCTTTCTGTCTCAAAAACAAAGTATCAGATTTTATACTTAGTTTCGTGACACTTTATAACAGTACAAGTTTTCAAAGTTTTTAAAATTCTTCTTAAAGAGACCTTGTGTGACAATATAGGTGTCACACCGGGGGACATTATCTGTCAAACCAAAGGATGTTTCAGCCTTGTATGTGGGTTTACGACATTGCTATGCCTAGCTAACCTGTCATTAGCAGTTAGCAAGACACTTTTGCATAATTTTAGTTTTTAATGAAAAATAAAATGTAGGGTTGTCGCACCAAAGGACAACAAAATTAAAAAAAAGTTAAATATTTGAACAATCCTGAGACAAAACCTATAATGTTAACATAACATGGGTTTCAGTAACATCACCATGACCTTGAATGGGGTCTTTCAACTAATTAAAGTTGTATGTGGAATTGCCCGATTTAAAATCAGGATACGGTATCACACCAGAGGACATAGTTTTCATTGACAAAATGTACCAAGTTCCTACGCTTTTAGAAATATATGGATTAAATAAATTATTGCCATTTACTAAAATAGACACTTGTAAAGTTATGCCTGAGCCATTTTTCATTTTTATATTTTTCTTTTTAATTTAAGTTGTAATTTATCAAATCATGCTTGAAACATTCATACCATAGGACAAATCTGAGATTCAGAGCAAGTAAAAACATAATCTCCAACAAAAATTAAAGTACACAACAGTCCATTTTCCTGCATTATTTTTTATTGAATTATTATATTAAGACTAATCATTTTCATCACAAATCCCATTACAGATGCTTAACTGGTCAAATGTATTACAAAAATAAAATGCTTTTATGTTAATTATACTGGTTAACAAATTACCTTTATGCTTCAACATCAAGCATATTATAATTCAAATCAAAAACATGCATTTTGTCCCTGCATTTCATCTTTATAGTCAAGATTTTACTGTCCGTCACAGCTGCCACAGTTCAAAGCACAGAGAAAACCCCATTACAAGACAGTGATTTCCACATATGATTGTGTGATAGGTAAAAGTACATCTTTCCATTTAATATCATGCAAATACATTGCACTTAGGCCCACGTCCATTTATCTTCACTCTAACACAGGAACAGACACTGACATAAGCATTGCTCAGCTCTGGCAAAATACCACTAGGTTTAATGTGGGTAATGAACGTAATTACTCTGGGGAATCATTCACCCGGTGCGCCCGTGGCATCGAACACTGAGGCCTGGCTTAATGATCCTTTGCAGAGCATAAGTATGTTATCTTTGGCTTTGAGGTTACAACACGAGGGGTTTGTAAGAAGGCCTGTGAGATAAAAACAACAGGGATTTGAAAGCAAACACTTTATTTCCCGTCCTGAATACTTTTGCACTAATACAGTTCTAAGGGAAAGATGAACATCAATTTAGTAATTTAGTGTCGCTTCGTGAGGGGTGAAGTTAATGCACTTCTGTGTACATCTCTAAACCAAACCTAATAAATCATTAAATCAACCTTCCAACAGGCATGAAGAAAAACATTTGCTTGATCAAAAAATTAAGAAAAAACAATAGTTATTTTGTAACGTTTAGATGTTTGAGTGGGAATTCCGTGATTAAACTGACACGACATGTAGTTCCTCTTTAAAATGAAACTATTGTATTGAGGACTAGAAAGGACAGCGTGACTTGTGGCAAAGAAAAACCAAAACAAAATGCATATGTCTGGAATCCACACGACACTCAGCACAAAACAGTTCAGCAGGTGTCCCTCCCTGGCAGGAACCATCGAGCTCCTTGGATTTGTGACTTGTGAGCCCTTTGAACATTTAACTTACTGTCAAACAACAAGCAAGGCTTTTAATTAGCTAGTATTGTGTAGTCTTTGAAAAATGTCCAGACGGAAAGTTGGAGAAAGGCAGTAGCTGATAGTCTCTTCAACTTCCTGAACACGGCGCTGAAAACGACAGCGGTCCCTGGCGATTTCCTCCCAGGGTCCACGACGGTCCTCATCACTGCTGGCATAGAACTCCTCGACCTCCTCTACAAACGTCACCTGTGAAAGGAATGTTTTAATAAAGTTTCATCTACTGTTCAAGTTATTACATATTATACATATACTTACATATTATATGGGCTGTACATTATGCGTTATTAAAAACTAGTGACCAATGAATATTCTCTGCATTCTTAAATCAAAAAGGCCCTGTCAACTTCAGAATATAAATTCTACAAATTAATATCCTTGCTTTACAATGGATTTCTCCTCCCTTTTCAAGACTTACCCTTTTACTGTTGCTAAGTAACATGTGATTTCCCATAAACGGTTGATTTATAATGTGTGAGTATATGATTGTTCATAACGCATGTGAGTGGTTGGGAGTGCCATCACTCCAGATCAAATCTAATGACTATGACTAGTGTGATGCTAGAGTCATGAAATGTTATAAAATTATAATGAGTAATGGGCAGAGCACGAACTCAGTCTCCCTGGAGACAGCAAAATGGAACCATTGCATCAGATCATCACAAGCAGGAAAAAAAAAAAAAGTAGCAAATGATGTTGCATGGCTTTACATCATTTTCTCAAGCTGGCCTATACTGCCATATTGTCGAAGACTGAAAATACGGCAGAAGGGCAGCGAGAAAGAAGATTAGCTGTTGCTAGCAGTCATCGCATAGAATAAAAGATTATCATCATCCATATAAACACACTATTATTGGATTGATGAAGAGAAGACCGAAGGCCATTCACCATTATTCCAAATACATGAAAGGCACAATTTATTTTGTATATTCTCTTACAGTATTTTTATTTTACTATTATTCAGTATCCTTTCTTATCAACACTACAATTAGATGGAATTCATAAATATAGTTATGCAACAGGTGTCAAGAAATAACAATGGGCAACATTTTCTACAAAATGTATTCATCTAGAATAATGTTAATGTATTAATCTTCACTGTTAATTCATGTTAACCAATTAGAAATGTAACAAATGTATCACGTTATGTAAAGTATCATTCAAAAGTTTGCAATCTGTACTATTTTTTTGAAAGACGTCTTTTATGTTCACCCAGGCTGCATTTATTTGATCAGAAATAAAAAAGTAAAATCAGTAAAAGCAAAATATTACAGCATTTTAAAATAATTGTTTTCCACTTTAAAAGTAATTTATTGCTATGATGTCAAAGCTGAATTTTCAGCAGCCATTACTCCAGTCTTCAGTGTCACATGACTTAGGAAATCATTCTAATACGCTGATTTAATGCTCAAGAAACTTTATTTTAAATTAAATTTATGCATTTAGCAGATGCTTTTATCCAAAGTGACTTACATTGCATTCAGGCTAACAATTTTCTCCTAACATTTTAACAATTTTCTCCTAACATTACCTAACGTTACCTAATTTTTATTTTTTTAATCAAATGTTGAAAACAGTTGCTTAATATTTTATGAAAACCATGATTAAAAAAAATCCAGGACTTTTACTTTTTAAAGAAAAAACAACAACAGCATTTTGGCTGAGATAGAAATCTTCTATAAATTACAAATGTTTTTACTGTCTATCAGTTTAATGAATAGAACTATTAATTTCTTAAATAAGACCCCAAGATTGTGAATAACAGTTTATGCAGAAAACAACATTAACCTAGATTAATAAATGATTTAAATATTTGCTTTTAATATTTTAGTTCATGTTACCTAATTGGATCATATTTTAAAAAGTGTTACAACTTTTTTTTATAGCTACTATTATTTCATTCCCTTGTGCTGCTGCTGCAAACACCTCAATTTCCTCCAAGGGGGTCAATAAAGTCTTATCTAAAACAACCATGTTAGATATTAAAAAGAGCATGTTGGCAGTTTAAAAAAAATTACTTTCCTAAGGAAATTGCTGGCCCAGTCCCTTAATAAATTAACTTAACCAAGATTTGTTTAAGCGTGTGCAATGATTTAAAATTTTGGTGAACTTAAAGTGGACATAACTGCAACAAAACTAGACTTCTAATCACAACTGCTTGAATAAAAGCAGGAGTAATGGTCTCCATCTGATTCCTTCTGCCATCCCAGACATAATAAGGTGCTCTTAAGTCAACCACATCATGTAAGCAAACACAATGTCCAGAAAGATAATGTAAGTACTTTCAAACTGAAATGTGATAATTCATTAATTAAAGTCTATTTTACACAAACCTTCTTCAGCTGAATGGCTATGGCACTGCTTGAGCATGGCACAGGCGAAATCTCTGAGAATCCACTGTCCAGCCTCTCCTCAGCCTCCTCTCTCTTGTAGCGTGGGGTTCCAGGCACTTTCTCCTTCCGGCATCCTTTGGAGGTTTTCCAAGTCTGTATGGGAGCCTGGAAGTTGAAAGGGCTGTAGGGATCTGATGAGCAGCTAAAAGAATTCCACAACCTCAGATTCTCTTCCTCATCCATCTCGCAGGCATCTTCGCTGGACTCATTCTCAGAGAGTGAGGGCGACGATGGAGGCGGCGAAAGCTTGGAGGACATATGCACTGGCGGAGACTCTGAGACCGAAGAGTCTGTAAACACAGGGCTTGGCTTGGCTGCAGTCCTTATGGGAGCTGTGAAGTTCCTCGGGTTATAAGGATCCCCGTTTTGGCACAGAGAATTCCACAGCCTCTCGGTCTCAGAGTCCCCCTCCTCTCCATCCGAATCTTCCTCGGATTCATCATCGCTGTCATCTAGGTCCTCTGAGAAGTTGGACGAGCCTTCACTGTCAAAGCCATCATCATCATTACTGTCCCAATTGCCATCATCCTCCGACTCGGATTCGCCGCTGCAAGGGCTACCCATGATGTAAGCAATGTCCTTGTTTTGACATTGAGAAGTGGCCAAAAAGGGCACATTTTCAGCAGCCGGAACCGTTTCTGCTATCTTTTCAATGTCCTCTTCCTCTCTTTCCTTAATTTCTTCCTCACAATTGACAGGTTCACTATTAAACTCGCTCACTGTAGTGTTAGTATGAGATGAGCCGTCCTCGGAGGCACCAGGGCTGGCCGTTTCTGACACCTCCTGTTCCTCGGAGAGCAGCTTCATTTGAAGCTTACTATTTGAGTGTTCTTCCTCCAAGCTGGAGTAGCCATTATCTTGATCTGGAGTCAGAATTGCCACCTCATTGTAGGCTCTACTACAAACTAGCAGTTGCTGCTCTACATCTAGTGGAAGCTTGTATGAGTTTGGGAGGGATTTTGATTTGGATAGGCATGCATTGTGGGTCAGCTCTTTGGAGCACAAGGGTCCAGCGCTTTCGTTGTGCATTGATGGCACATCATCGCTGCAGACACACAATTCAGTCGTCACAGTAAAGGTCGCGCGCGAGCGGCTTTGACAATTGCCGACACTGTGATGTTCTCCACAATGCTGCCAGCTCGTATCAGTCTCTTTTCTGCTTTGTGCTTCGTTTAGCAGCCAGTTTGGAGGTCTGTCATCGGCCTCCCAAAACCCACCCCACCACCAGCTGTTAGTGGTTCGCACGGACAGCGTATCCGGGCCCAAATCGCATCCGCTTTCCGGTTTGGCGCGTTCACCGCCCGCGCGCCTTTTTTCCAGCTTGTTCTGCAACACCTGGCTGATAAAGTTTCTCGCCGTTGCGAGGTATCCGGCCGACGCTTGCTTTTGAAGACTGAAATATTTCTGGGAAGCGCTCTGAATTCCCAGCTCACTCAACGAATCGCGCGTGAACCAGTTAGGAGCCCCCGGGCCTCTGGAGGACGCGCCCGGTGCGGGTTCGTGCTGGCACTGGAGATATGCAACATTTAGAGGGGCCAGAGAGTTCCCGATATCTAGATTTGGTTTCATTTCAAAAGCTGTTTGCATTCTTGCGGGGAAATACCTCTGCAGGAGAGCCCACGCAGGCCTGGAAACTACCGAGAACACGTTTATCCACGAGCTGTCAGCGCGGGATCGCGTGTCCCCTTGAGAAAAGTGTCCATGTGTGCTCATACTTCTGAAAAATATGAAATGCGTTGAACTACATAAACTAAACGAAAAACAGAATAAGCTATTAACTAACGTTAGGTAACTTACTTGCTTTATAAGCGGCTGCACGTTGTTTAGACTTCATTTGCATAAAAGTGCTCGAGTTTAGAATGTTAGATTTAAATGTCTCTGAATGTCACTAATATACAGAACAGTTTTAGATGGCCTTATAAGGCTTAGCTGGCTAACGCAGCTAGTAAGTTACCAAGCTTAATGTATGGCTAAATGTTAGCTACGAAAAACATAAAACGCTCCGTTTCTCATTCCTTTCAGCCTTTGATACCATCCATAAGTACAGATAAATATTCTCCGGGGGAAATTAAAGTGTCCATGTCGTTTAGGCTGCGTTGAGTCCAACCCGGCTCGCGTAAATAGCTTCAGCGTCCATATTGACCGCGGTGTTAACGCCAACTGTGCTGTCCTGAAGAAAATAACACCACTTATTTCTGTTTGAAGCAGTTGTTGAAACAGCAGAAGGAAAGGAAAGGCATGTTGAGGTGGTATAAGAGTGAGATAGGCTGGTATACTCCAAATGAAAACTTGAAACAAAAGCCATCTTGACGTCTGAAGGGAAGCGAGCGTCGGTTATTCAACTGTTAGTCTAGTCACCGCAATCGAGCCCAGCTGCCGCGTTTTCGGAAGAAAATACTATAACGTTAAGTTGTAGGAGAAGAAACGGCTGTATCATCAAAATCGAGTCAAATTGGTCTCCTTAGATCTATGGGAAAAACGGGTTTACTTTTAATTAGTTTTAAATAGAAATACTTGGTCTCCAGACTCGTTGACGTCGCCGTTTCCCTCGCTAGCCGCGGAGCTAAAGAGAGATTTCATCAGAAAAGCTGTGAGGGAGCGTCTCTAAATTTCAGTAGCGCTCACGCCCTGTAAGGAACCGTGGTAAAATTCCGATCTCACGTGGTACTTTGAATCATGTGTTATATAAGTTGTTTTGTGCTTGTCACGCAGTGTCCAGTCAACACATACATAAATCCCTCAAGATCTTCTAAACCTTTAATGCAACTCTCTGTTTGAGCATTCTTCTAGTCGTTTTGACTAAGTTCTAGTCTAAGTCCAGTAAGACTTTCAGCTTGTATTTGACAGATCCATTCGTGCCTTGGTGCAAAGCCTTATTTGGAGAAACTGCCTGTACAGAATCCCTTAGGCACAATCTTAATGCTTCATGAGGAACTGACTGTGCATGCTATTTGAAAAAGCATTTTTTTTTAGATAGAATGCAATTTCTTCCCCTCTTGCGGCCGTACCCAGACACAGAAGCCTTTATTCAAGCAATATTACAAGAGCAAGAGTTTTCTCTGTTTCTGGCTCTCTGGTAAGAGAAGGAAACTTAATAAAGGCTAACTGCAACAGTTTATCTCAATTTATTTCACAATTCTGGATTTTTTTCTCGCTTTTGTAATTGCATGTTGCAAGATACAAAATTGTGATTTTCATTTTTTCAGAATTGCAGGTTTATGCATAAAAATAAATAAAAACAAATAATAAATTGTGACATTTTATTTTGTTTTAACATTCACAATTATCTTTTAATTCCATGGTGAAAATAAAACTTCCATTAGAAACCCTTCTCCGAGCAACCATGGATAACCACAAATTTAACTTGCTCTCAGTGGAATGTTTTAATTTGATACATTTACATGGATGAATGAGACATTAATGTCACCATAATTCTCTAGAGGAGTATCAGAACAATGAGTAATGTGAAAGAACATGAACAGTTCAGACAGCCAATTAAAGCCTTTATTATAAAGCCCAGTCTGATGTAATTCTTACTTCAGTGTGATGACAGCCAAAACAAGGTGTACAGTAAACAAGTACAAGTGGATTGATGACAAGGTGTACAGTAAACAAGCTAAAACACAGCTACGTTTTTATGAGCTTGCTTGTTTTGTTTTTTTGTTCGTTTTTTGTTACAAGTCAGAATTGTCAAGGAGGCAGCCTTCCACAATAGAAAGTCAATGGAGAGGGTTGGTTTTTAGATTATGACACATGCTCTGTCTCTATACAGGACTAGTGTTTTGCTCAAGTTTCATCATTTGGCATTGATCATTGCACCATCCTTGTAGAAGTGTATGTGGTCCAATAAAGAAAAAACTGGTAGAAAACAAAACAAAAAGTGTCAAGTCAGTTTCCCTGTGCATTTATTAAGTGCAAATAAAGTTTGAAAACATGGTGTGAAATAAGAAATGCATTAAACCTTCAGTCTAGAAATGAATAAAATGACAAAGCCCATTTATAATCCATAAATCACATCAAAATTATATTCTTAGCATTTAAAGTATGCCAACCCTATTGACTTTACTCACATCCTCTTTTATTTATTAAAATAAGAAACACAGACGTTATAAAAGTACTATACCTTTAAATCCAAACTCTTCCTGCATACACACACACAAAAATATATATTTTTTTTCCTAAAACACTCATTTTTTCATTTTGGGTTGGCATGCAATCATACAATCATTTCCCATTAGCTTAAACGTCACACAATAGTGCCCTTTGGAGAGAAAATATACACATACACAACCATTTGTCATTTGAAAGAAAGTTCAAGACTTAGGAAAATGTACTTCATATCTGAAATGGAGCTGGTTAGTCTGGTTAGAAAAAGCTACAGAACAGGGCCTGCTTTGACCTGGATAATCATACTTAAGTATGCTTAAGGCTACTGGACTGTTAGAGCACCTCGGCATACAGGGTTGCACTTTTGACTTGTAGGTTATTTTTGTAACACACACATTAATGCCACTTGGTTAAATCAGAATTTTATGCAAATAAGATCAAATATAATTTAATGAAATTTCCAATTACTTAATTTCCCTTATAAACTTTATGAGCTTAAAATCAAACTGAGTGCAAAGTAAAGCAAATGCAAAAGCAAAATCTTTAAGCATAAGTAAAAAAAAATCCTGTGGTATATTTTGCATTTCATTTACATGCAGTTTTACATACTGTACAAATGTGGAATGGAAATGGACCTAACTACAGTCCAAAGCATTAATTTCACTCCCACTTTGACACACACACACACACAAAATTAACCAATAAAACTTGGAAAAATGTGAGATCAATATACTTGACAAACAAATGCAAAAATGCAATATTTATCCAGTAGCAAATATCCGAAATTTCCTTGTGTATGTTATGCTTATATAAACAAGGCAAAACCACTGACCCTGAAGTCAAGTCCCTTCAAAAGCCTTTTCTGCACATGGAAAGTTTGGAAAGAAATCTTAGAGGTTTATGCAACGAAATTCATATTCCTGGTCTGTCTCCTTCGTTCAATATACTGTACATGCAATTCCTTTTTTTTATCAACCCAATTATTTTACATGATCAAAAATCTACATTCACTCTGTACTGTTTGTGTCACTTCGTGCAGTGGTTATATGGAGCAAGTTAATTCCACAATTTCAAGCCAAAGACTATCAAGTGTTCATCCCTTTATCATGATCAGGTAAATGCCACAGGCAATATGAAATACCCAACTTTACAGTACAAAGGCGTTCCTCACTATTAATTCCTAGGTAAATGTCACCAAAATCTGATACAAAGAGACAAATCTAATGTCACAGGACACAACATAGCTCAAAATTGAGCCATAATAGAGAAACATCTTAAAAAGAAAATAACTTACATTTCCATTAGCATCCTCTAAAAGACAAACCATTCAGGGGCTTTAAGGTTTTATGTACAGCAATTTCCCAGAAAATCTCCCCAAAAATATGGCGCATGGAAGTAATTTCATCTTTAAATATTCTGTCTGCTAAACCTTGTTTCACCAAATGGTTTTTGTCCGATATTGTCACCAAGAACCACTTTTATAAATCCAAGGTCTGGTTCACATGGTGCATGGTACCCCACCAGAACAGAACCAAGTGATGACACTCCATCACCGACTCTACACGTCTCCTGGGTGGAAGAATCAACAAACACAAACCCCCACTGGGGGAAACAGCCTTCTGAGCAGCTGGGCATCTCCAACTCCCAACCCATAAGCAAAGACAGACACAAACACATGCACACAGAATGGACTCATGGGAAATCCTTCACTTCCGATGGGCATCCTCACAAGTGTTAGCGGTTTATGTCAGAGCCTCTAGTGCCAAGCTGGTGCCAGCCAACCCAGCGATGGCCCGGGGTGAGGTCTTTCAGTTGAATAATGGTTTCACCCAGCAGGGTATTCTCCCAGAATGCACCCTCACTCAGTACTCGCAGGTGAATGGTTCTTTGCTGCAAATCACCACGTGGAATCTTGTCATACACCAGCTGCAAAGAGAAAAGTGAGGTCACTCAAGAAGAAGAATCGTGCCTGTCTGTTTTTTTTTTTTCACCAAACCAAGATCAAACTTTGATTTGAAGCAAAAAAACAAACAAACATGGCTCTAATGAGGGATAAAACTAGAATCCCATGTGACAAACAAATAATAATAATAATAATAAAAAAAAAAAAATAATAATGAAAATGAAAATTATTTTAATTTAAAATTATTTTATTTAAAATTATTTTGATAGATCTTTATTATTGGAGCCTGACTTTTCTCACCATCTCATTGTAAGTGGGGTTGCGTGTTCGCCGGGCTGCCTTGGTCTTCCTCTTGCTAGTTTTCTGAGGGTCTGGGAGGAGGTACAATTTGACGTATGGATCAGGATCTGTTCCGTCCTGCAAGGGTTGCTGAAGAAAGTTCCACAACACACTGGTGAGCACCAACTCGACATTTTTTGTTCGCATTATGAGCATATGCATTTGAGTAATATCAGACCCTCACCAAGCCTCTGATGTGCATCACCATAATGAAAAGTTTGTCACTCTTGTACAGAACCGAGAGCTTCACTTCACCTGCCACTGTACCGGGCACAGGAGCCCAGGACACATCTGGAGAAGAAAAGGAGCTGGATTTAGTGTGGACAGGCGTGTGTTAGCTTCTGGCTTGCATGGTACACTAAAGGTGAATTAAGTAAATAACTTAATTGGATTTCCAGAGCTCAGTCTGACAGGACATGAACCTGTTAAACAGAGACCTTTATCACAAATCAGATAGCGTGGCCTGTGACAGAGGCAGCAGTTGCCACAAAGCAGCATTTCCTCATCATGACTTTTAATATTTAACTAGTTGTGATAGGGAACTATGGATTCGTTTCTATAAATACTTTTTTTTTTTGGACCCCAGTTATAAAACCCCTGTACAAACTCGTGTCACAGTGCATTGGGCTAATGTGTGATTGTAGGCACATTATACTTGTAGTTTATACATTATACGTTATACTAGTCCCAAGTACTGGGTGTTACTTTGTCACAGACAAGGTCACATGGACTGCAGCTGATTGGCCCATAGACAATGTCTTTACACTAACTCATGATGATGTGAGGGCAGGCTGAACTGCATGACCTTTGAATCCATCGCATACAAAAGCATGTGTAAGTAGAGTGATTCAAAAGAAGTGTACGTGTGTGTCTAAGACAAATAAGGAAATGAAGAATACCTGCTGGTTTGTTATGGAGTGCATTAACAACAGTTCCTACACTTCCTGCCCGCTCGTCTCTTGGTAGAGGGTGAAAGAATGTGTAGATCAGATCACACTGAAAGAGGAGAGGGTAACATTAACTCAGAAACAGAGACTAAAATAAGCAGATGTACTGTCACAGTAATAGTATGGATGCCATGTGATCTGGTTGCATTCTTAAGATGTACAGTATAGAACAGAAAAAGTGAAAGCATTCAGGGTTTGGCAGCTGGTAGAGCCAGCTCTGCATCAATACAGATCCAGCCCTGTGGGTGGACTGTTTACAGACAACATGTGTCCGCTTTCATAGAACACAGACAGATTCCGAGAAACATGCCAGACAAACTGAAACTACTCGTATTACTGTAAGCTGTACACATTCTATTGACTATTATAATTATTCCAAAAATAAAATAATGGCGGTGTTGTTACCGAATGTAAGCTTGCATTTCATATTATAAAAAGTTAACTTTTATTTTCAAAGGTTACCTGTGCCACCTCTTGAGTAGCATGGATCAAATGCCAAACATATCCATTTAGCTCCTCTTTCCTCCTGTCTGCAAGGGCCTCTCCTCGAGAGCGACCAATCACAAAGCGGCTGGGGAAGCTGTGGGAACATTACATCGAGAGGGGTGTGTAATTACAAACATACTGTACTTGAGGTTTATGTATTGCCACTCAGCCATTACTAAAAAAACACCCCTAATGGGTGATCAGGGTCCTGTAGGGCCTTATTTTGAAATGATAGTACACTGAAATTAACAGTACTGAGAAGAAATCTACAATGACCAGCTTTCATTATTTATCTTTCACTGATTTCAGACTAAATATACCCACTGATAACAGAAACCTGCAGTAACTTCCACTAGTTTTTAAATAATTTAAGGGGATCATCACGCTCAAGCAAATGAATTTCTTTCTTCTGTTCAACACAAAATAAGATTTTGAAGAATGTGGGTAACCAAACAGTTTCTGTTCCCATCGTCTTCTAAAGAATTTTTGATTGAGTTTATTTATTTTTTGTTCTATGCTATGATGAACGTCAATGGGAACAGCAACTGTTTGGCTACCCACATTCTTCAAAATATCTTGCTTTTCTTTCAACAGAAGAAATAAATGCATAGATATTTGGAATAACTTGAAGGTTGACAATGACAATTTCCATGTTTGGGTGTATGATGTTTTGTGTGTTCAGGGAGCTTTTGATTTCATATTTCCTCTTTCTATCAGGTTTTAACATTGTACCTGGGTAGTTTTGATGAAGGGAAGATGAGCTGCAGTTTACTGTGAAGTTCATAGAACTCTTCAAATGACCTCTGGACTAAAGTTGACCCATGTTGACCTTCCCGCTCCACTTTCACAACATAAGACTGCATGAAGGGAAAAAAATTATTTAAACTGAGATGCATGTAATTGCATTAAAAGTGCATTTTACCCCAAATCCAATCAACTTACATAGCCTTTGCTTGGAGTATAGGTTTTGATATGTTTGCAGACGAATAGGCTGCGAATGACACCATCACTCTTTAAAGTGTAGACACGGGGAGCAAATGACAGAACGGGACGCTCCTCAGAGGATGCAAATTTCATTTGGGCCAGGTTATGGATAAAGAAATTGAGCTTAGTAGCCACACTGCCAAGACTGGACTCGATTAGCCTAGAACAATGGATAAGAATTAGATGAAGGCCAGAAGACAGATGGATTCAAAGGACAACGGCAATAACATAAGTGGTCAATAAGGTGTGCAGACATGGTTATTAGGCAATTGCTAGGATGCTCTGAGTGGTTGCGAGGTCATCGCTAAAGTGTTCCAGCTGATTGTTAGGTGCTTGTTATCTGGCACCCAGGACACAACTCAAGGAGCAAAGTCTCCAAGTTCTCACCTGGTGAAGTGCATGGTGGCATCTGCTTCTGATTCATGTGGTCTCAGAGCATCATAAACATATTTTAGATCATCCACATCAGACAACTCTGGTATCCCACTGGAGAGCATCTGCACACAAGGGTTACAATTTTAGAGCTGAAGGACACGATGCAATTCAAATGAGCATTCAAATAACAGGCAAACAATAAAGCAAGCCAGGGAACATTACTTAACCTCAACTCTGTGGATACATCCAAAAAGTAAAAACTAAGAGAAGTATCTGGTGTTATCTGGGAACTCACCAGCCCAAGCAGGTTGAGAAAAAGATGTGCATGTTTCCTAATCAGATTGTAGGCTTCACAACACAAGTCCACAAAATCATGGAAACGGCTGGATGGCTTGTCACCTCCATTGATGACATACGCCATGTCTGACGTAAACACAAAAGGAGCCCGGTCCCTGTAAAAAAACAAAAAAAAAAACAAGATGGATTTAAAGCTGTGATAACATTTCCTATCAACAGCTCAGATCTGGTTTAGCTCAAAAACATTCCTCTGTTCCTTTGTGGACTGGACAGCAATGTTTAACAGAGGTTGTTGTGGGTTGTCTACATTGTTCTGAGAGACAGTAGTTGCAGTGATCAAAATCTGGGGCATGTGCTTTTTGTGTACCTACCGTTTGATGCTGCCAAACATCTGTGCATGCCCCAGAAACTTGCCGAAGTCGATGTGAAACATGTGTCCGCTGGTCTTAAGCATGATGTTGTCATTGTGGCGGTCGCAGATTCCTAGAATGTATGTGGCCACACAACAACCAGCACACGAATAGATGAAGTTTTCCACTGCCTGTGAAAAAAAAAACATCAAATCCACAGAATCAGTTTATAACTAACCACTCTGAGGCAGCAAAGGTATTAACCACCAAATCTGAAAATGCATTTTCATATTATTAGGACATGCTAAATAAACATGATGCAATCCAGTGCAACTTAAGCAGCCATGGATCGTGTCACGGCAAAAGACAGTTTGCACATACATATTAGTTTAGCAAATGCAAATGTAGTACGATGCTCCTACGGAGCACAGCTTTACCTTTTCATACTCATCCTCAGTAGGGTTGTGTTTCTGCAGCCAATCTGCCAAAGGCCGGTCTTTGAAAGAACCAGTGACTCCATGCTCAACCTGGATCTTCCTCAGGGTTTCTGCATTGGGAATCATCTCTACCATGCCTAGACAAGGGCATATAATTTTATAAAATATAAAATATAAAATTACTTCAGTTCACATCCTTAAAAAATCCCATTGTGTACAAATTAACACAGTTTAGATATTATCTACAATGTGGGGTATACATGTTAGGTAGGAAATGACCCCAAAAAAATGAATTCTAGGATGGTAAATACTGTAGTTAACAGAAGTCTTGACTTTGGAGGATGGGTGTTTACCTTTGCCTCGTCCTGTAGAGAAGCAGCGGAAGATGACCATCCTCATATCAAGTCCCTCCTGGATCCAGATCTTATTCATGATCCGAATGATCTGCAGCGTCAGCATGTCCTGCCGCAGGTCATCTCCAGCCTGAGCGAGAAAACACACGAGCATAAACGACCATCTGAAAAACTTTTCAATGCAGAACCACTGATCCATAATGCACACAGACCAGGGAAGGCGGTACCTTAAAAATGACATTGACGTTGTCTCCCAGAGAATCCTGGTTCTGGAACGACAGCTTCAGAGGCACTGCATTAGAGTTGAAGTAGGAGCAAGACTACATGAAGAGAGAATGAGAGAGATGTGTTGTTTTTTATGTGTCTGCAAGAACATCATAATGTCCTCCACATGCATGATATATGAAGACACAAGCTGTACCTGTATGTTGATGCCTTTGACAAACAGGCCTGGGTTCAGGGGAAGTCGACAACTGCTGTTCATAGAGAAGAACTGTTTGACCTCCTCCAGCCTCTCCCGGAGAATAGCCTGAACATCGGAAAGACAAACCATGATTAATGTGCTGACCAGCCAGTCTGAAGAACATCAAAAATCAGTCTTTGGCACAGACCTGTTCTGTTAGAGCATTATGAGTGAGTGACGTGACATACAGCCAAGTATGGTGACCCATACTCAGAATTCGTGCTCTGCATTTAACCCATCCAAAGTGCACACACACACAGAGCAGTGAACAACACACACACACACACACACACACACACACTTACACACACACACCCGGAGCAGTGGGCAGCCATTTATGCGCCGGCTAGGGAGCAGTTGGGGGTTCGATGCCTTGCTCAAGGGCACCTAAGTCGTGGTATTGCCGGCCCGAGATTCGAACCCACAACCCTAAGGTTAGGAGTCAAACTCTCTAACCACTAAGCCACAACAGAAAACATCTAAGGCTTGATTTAAACTAGTCACATGATCAAGGGAGACATGTTAATACCACATGCATGATCATGTGACCACTTGTGATCTGATATTATGGCGCGGTTTAATGGTTGAAGTGTTCGCTTGAATTAAAACTAAAAGCTAAAACTGAAAAAAAGGGTAAATCGGTTTCCACAATTGAATAAAATTAAAAAAGGTAATTTTGACTTGTCTCACAATTCTGACTTTATTTTTCCTCGCAATTGCGAGTTTACATCTCACAATTTACCCCCCCCCACAGAATTGAGACTCTCAATTACCTTTTTTAATTTCCATAAATAAACAAATAAAAAATAAAACTAAATGCCAATTCAAAATATTAATAAATACTATAATGTTATGTAAGTGATATTAAAATAATGCTTGGTGTGAAAAGCCAGTGTAAATGAGGAATGCTGAAGCTGACCTGTCTGGATGAAGGCGAGGCATCTCGAACTCGCTGGGCTATTTTAGCCAGAATATTGACCAGCCAGCATTGCCGATCAAACTCTTCTCTCAAACCACGACCAGAGCAGCAGAGAAGAGCCGCCAGCAGATACTGATACCTCACGCTAAACTGAGAGTCTTGAAGAGCATCTTTCAGCAACCTACAAAGAGAGAGAGACAGACAAATGAACATTAGTATTGATGATAATCAATAGAGCACTGACATCCTAATGCTTCTTAAAGTTATTTTTACAGTGAAATTGCACTCACAAACTGCAATTTAACAAAGAGCAAGTTTAGATGCAAGCACAACTTGCTGAATCTTATTCTGAATATGTAATCTACTTTTAGGAAGCTTTAGAATGTTTTACATTGTGACATTTTTCAGTTTTTTATAAATGTAAGGCCTCTGGATTGAGAATCATTTTTAAATGATTCTCACTACTTTACAGTATTTTTCCCCTTTGTTGGTAATGGTAATATTTTAACACTAAATAAATTTGATTAATATGGTATTTGTTTTTTTAGAAAGTACAACATGATACCATTATGTGTAAATTCTTTAAAAATTAAATAATGATATATACGTTTTTATAATCTTACAGTAATGAGAAAAACAGAATGTGTATTTTACTTCTAGGGTAAAATTAGCTTAATAGTTCTGAATAGAGTGTCAAAATGCCAAAATACTAATTTTAATAATAAATATTTTTTATAAAATGTATTCTTTCCTCTTTAGGGGTAAAATGCAACAGAATTTACAAAGGCTTTAAATGATCCTCTATACAGAAAAAAGACCTAATCTGTACAGCAGGTGGAGCTGTGAGCTAACTTCATAGACTTCATATCTATCAGTATGAGACTGTGAATCTACATGTACATGACTTTAATGTGTATAACATTTTTATGCATTCATGGTGGTCACTAGTGCTGACTATGAATCAAATATCAGTTTAACGTTGACAAATCAGAATGTGAGAATATGAGCCAGCATGACCAGATTATTCAGTATGTGTGCTCTTCGTGAGGGCACTGCGTTCTTAAATATAATCTGAGGGTAGAGGACACACCAGAAGAGGTAGTGAGCAATGCGGATGTCCCCGATGGCCCTCCTCAGCAGAAAACGCACCAGGTGACTGTCCAGATAACACTCGTACTTCAGCGCCTGCATAAGATAGAGCAATTTGTAGGATGGGGAGGAAGAAACAAGAGGGTGAGAAAACAAAACGGATGGATAAAAAGAATGACAGGTAGGATGTAAACGGATCAAGGTCAATGGGAGAGGAAGGAATAGAACAAGGCCTTCGCTACCTGCACTAACTGAGGAAGGAAGTCCAAAAGCTCTGGATCAGAGATTGAGTCCATCCACTGGACTGCTGTCCGCCTACACTCCTGATCTGGAAACCTGGTTTAAATGGGACATTAGGGTCATTGTGAAATCTAAATGGACAATTTGTAATTATTTTTTAATGAAAACCTACTTTAATGGTGCTTTTTTTATGTGCATGTGTGTGGGGGAAGGGGGGGTTGTTGGGGTGGATTGGGGGGTCTAGTGGTCTCTGAAAACGGTCATTTACTCACCGTAAAGTCATTCCAAACCTGTATGACTGACTTTCTTCTGCTACACACAAAAGATGATCCCACTGACTTTCATTTATAAGCAAAAAATGCAATCGAAGTCAACGGGAACTGAAACTGTTTTGTTAGCAGAAACTAAAGAAAATTAAGACAGGTTTGGAATAAGAGACAGAATGTTCAGTTTTGGGTGAACTATCCCATCTTGGTCAACCTGGTTAGAACCGGTAGGCCACCCTGCTGGCTCTGGATTTTAAACACTAACAAAGCTTTAAAACCATGTCAGTAAATGTCAGGAGTAGATATGTGCGCTCCACAAGTGCTCTTCTGGACAAATGTAAAGGTCAATTATTCATGGTCTGCACAAATCAGCCCAACTGCTAACCACTGGAGGACAGTTGAGCTCTGCTTAGCCTCCAGCTAAACAATGGTGCAAGCTGTTGCCATGATTGCCATAACACTCACGTGGCGTTCAGCAGGCCTAGGGCGTCCAGGTGGTCCATGCATCCCCACTGGCGGAGCAGGGCATAGATGTCAGGAAGACATGCCCACTCCCAGCTGGGTGCGCTGGCCAGGACCAGCGGCAGACGACTGGCTTCCACGTGGCAGAAATAACGCTTCTCCCACAATAGACGCCGGTCCTCTGGAGCCAACCTAGATAAACGGATCAACAATAAAAGTTAGCACAAAGAGTAAACAAACCTGTACACCACTCTCAAACTTCTAAAACAAATATTTACATAAATAAATGGCACATTATATGAAGAAAAATAAAGATATTGTATATGTATATTTTATGGTCCTTTCTAAATGAAAATATATATACAAATCTTTTATATCTTATGCCAGTGAATTATGACACTTGCACTGGAAATGTAAAAATAATAGTTTAATAATAATTAAATAAATAAAAATATATATAAAATAAGTGTTTATATGTTTTCGATATGTATATCTTCTATTTTAAATATGTATTTTTTCTTTATTTTGCAACATATTGCAAGTGCCATCACCTGACAAGCCTGACTTCACCTGACAACGCGTCACAATATATCATAAATATAAAAACTTATATTATTTTATAAGAGCTGTACAAGTTTGCTGTTTTAATCCATTTTGGCACAAACAAAATATGTCAACTTGTCAAATGAAGAAATTTATTATTATTACTATTATTATAATCGTCATTACAATTATTAAATGTAGCATTTTTTCAGTGTTTTTCCCAATCCATCGGTCTGCCGGTCCATTTCATGGAAATGAACACATAACAGACATTTCTCATGAGTGCTCAAGCATTCTGCAAACATTAAAGTCTTAAATGTTGTTTCCAGACATGGTTTGCAATCCATCATCTACACGCCATCATAGTCCAAAAACATGATTACCCAATCCGATAAAGCTTAAAAGTAATGTTTATCTTGACAAAAAGACAGCATAACGTGTCCGGGAGGTGTCTGTGCATGGGCTCTCACTGCAGTAAAGGATGAAAAATAACCAATCTAGGTAATTTATGCTGCATGTTTTCTTCTACACTGATGTACCAAACCCACTGAGTCCAGAAGTAAACACTACCGAAGGCCAAGTTAAACAGAACTGAATTTTTATGAATAATATTTAAAAAGACATAAGAGGATTGACAACAACTCGCAATAGCCTGTACAAATACTGATAAACACACCATCCATGCTTTCAAATGCTTTGTTTAGGTCCTTCGTGCTGCTCATCTCATCCATGGAAACTAGCATGTGAGCTGGTTGGATGTCATTTGTAAAAGCAAACACACATTAGCGGCAGCGTGTAGCTACTGCGCTCTTCGCTGGTTTATGAATTCATGTTGGGGAGTGGCCTCTACTTCTAGGGATGACAGGCATAGGGCAGGACCCCAGGATCAAATTACCTCTGCGCATGCTGGGCCGTGACCATACAGAGTCATCAAACAGCTCAATATACTGGGGGAAGGGTTTTGAAAGCCTCATATGGTCACACCAACGCTCTTCACGGCAACATGCAAACACTACTGTCATTAGATGACTACATATCCCACAAATCCCAGGAGGATGGAAGAGTATTGATTTCTGGCTGCCGTTGCCCAATGCAACCTAGAGGACCTTCTGTGTATCAATCGGTATAGAAAACGACAACCTCATTAAATAAATTTAATAAGTGTTCTTGCTGGAACAAAAAAAACATTGGGCAACAAGATAAACATCTAGAGTCTTGCAATTTTGGGGTGGCTTGAGGACAATATTTTCATTTTAAGGTCATCGTAGGTGGTTTTCCAGCATGTTATCATGCAGTTTCTAGAATGTTCTGGGTAGATGTTAGGATTTGGGGATCAGAATAATTGTTAAATTAATTTTATTCAGCAAGAATGTATTTATTTATGACAGTGAAAGACATTAAAATTGCTAAAAAAACATTTATATTTTCATAGAAATACTGTTGTTTCAAAGAAATGCAGTTCTAGTCAAAAAAAAATCTTGAGAGAAAAAAAAGGTAAAACTGTTTCCACATTAAATTTTAATTAGCTGTTTTCAACACTGATATCAGCATATTAGAATGGCTTCTCAAGGATCATGTGACACTAAAAACTGGAGTAATGGCTGCTGAAAAAAAGCTTTGCAATCAAAGAAATTCATTAAAATATAGAATACATCTAAACATTACATTCACATTTATGTTTTTCGAAAATATTTATATTTTCTAACTTTTTAAATGGTAGTGTATGTTTTTGCTCAATTAAAAACAAAAATTTGAAATCTGCACACTTAAGTAACACAAAGTAACACATCACCCCTGAAAAATGCTGCACAATTTGAGAGAATTTATATCTGTAGCAAAAAAAAAAAAAAAAAAAAAAAAAAAAATGAGCAGCTGTAATAGGAGCTAGAGTTTCTAGAATTGATCAACTGCATGAAAACACCCACCACGGTTCAGGTTTACAAAAAAAAATTGTAAACTTTAACTCTGCTGACACAAGCCAGATCACAGTTTACACCCAGCTCAAATGCTCAACCTTTGCTATGAGAGATGGAGACAATTTATGACTGAATATTTCCAGGCTGGTGTGGATCCAGATTTTACACTGCAGCAAATGTTTCAGAGCTCCACAGGAAGAAAAACAGCTGAGAGAGAAAGAGAAGAGAAACCGAGCCAGATGGGGAGATATCCACATCAGCTGTCTAAAGTTGACTATAACAAAGTGAGTACTGTAGAGCACCAAGCCCTGTTGAGCAGTCTCTTATGATCACCAAGGCTGCATTTACTTAATAAAAATACAAAACATTAATATTGTGAAATATTATTTTTCTGCAGAAACCACTTTATTATAATAATAATAATACAATTTTTTTATTTTATTTATTTTTCCGATGAATAGAATGTTAAAAAGAACAGCATTCACTTGAAAAATATTTTTCTGGGACATTATAAATATCACCGTCATGCGAGATCAATTGAATGCATTCTGGCTGTAAAGAAAGGCATTCATTTCTTTCAAAAAAGCAATGTAATTAACACATGCTATTGCTAAATATATCTGAAATATGTATTTTTAATATTACAAAATGTATTTACGGTCACTGTTGATTAATGCACAAAATTGTGAATAAAACAAAAAAAAGACCTTACTTGCCAAACTTTTCAATAGTATGGTGTATTATTAGTGTATATAATTTATACAAATGTTTATAAAAAATAGTATACAGTATACTATATTTTATTACACTTTATAAGAATATTTAATGTACACTTAACTCTACAGTCTTAACAGTGTGTGCATGTACTCATTTCCTGTTTTTTTTCACCCTCCCCTGACATCAGACCTTTCCAACGCCACATGAATTCTGTTATTCCTCCCACTGCTGCTTGAGAGGAGGGATAAGATGGGGAAACACAGAGGAATGCAGAGGACAAAAAGTTGTTGTCTTCACTCCCAGCAACAAGGATCTGACACCAGCTTCTACAACACTCTGCTGCACCCTCTCATAAGTGTCTGACCAGCACCTCAGCATAACCCTGAGCTTCTTCAACCTCTGTTCCCATGTAGACGTGCTCATTTGGGATCGGAAAAGAAATTTCATGCTGTGTCACATAAATATAAATGATGCGTAACGACAGCTGAACCTGAATTTGCATTAGCTGGTTATTTGAGGTTGCAACTACACTTAAACCATCCTTGTCCTGTAGAAGATGCCGTTTTTATTTTTTAACATAATACATTAAATTAATAATTACATTAATATTCATTTAAATTAGTTTTTCCATTTAATTAAGTAATTTAGCATTTAAGTAGCTGGAGTAGTTAATGTGGTGACTTTACACATTGCACATCAAGCTTTGCCAATTTTAATGAGAGATCTTGATCTGTACAGTCTAGCTTTTGTGTCAGTCTAGAAAGTGTTGTTACAAAATGTTGTTACAAGGCAAATGGAGCATTTTAAATGCTGATAGAAGGGAAAATTCTTTTATTTATTTTTTTTTCATTCAAGGAAAAAAGAACCTGGAATACATTAACACAGTAAAACAAATAATTAGATCAGGACGCAGAAGCTGCTTTAGGATTATCAGACAGCCAACTTACCAGAAAAGGGACTTCTTGTGCAAGACATCATGTAGCTGCCTCTGGCTGAGCTGGTCCAGACGGGAGAACTCGTACTGGGGGCTGAATTCTGCAGGAGGGGGGGTACTGAAGCGCACTTCGAAAGAAGAAGTGGGAAAGTCCACCTGAAAAAACGAGGAGTGTTTTGTTGAAGATCAGCCACTGTTTTAACAATGGAGGGTTTAAACACACAACAGTTAATAGAAAGAGTTCTATGTCTGAACTGAAAAACGCCATGAAAAATGTCAACGCTACCTCTTTATTTGACTTTTTACTACATTTCTCAGACAATGTGTGTATACGCTACAGTTTAAAAGTTTGGATTTATTCGAAACTGATTTTTTTTGTAAAATGGGTTGATATAGATATAAAGAAAACAAATGGCTATCACAAGTAAAAAATTCCTGCAGCTCATGGGTTGTAAAGATGGGACAAGAGTGAAATTAGGAGATTTATGTTCCAAAGCAATCACTGAGGTTTGCGGTCACGGCTGGCAGCAGTTTAACAGTTCTGAAAGCCATAACAGCACCGAGAACAGATGAGGCTTTAACCTTAAACATGCCAAAATAAAGGGATATTTCACCCAAAAATTTAAATTACCCCATGATTTACTCACCCTCAAGGCATCCAAGGTGTATATGGCTTTCTTCTTTCAGATAAACCCAATCAAGAGTTATATAAAAAAATGTACTGGCTCTTTCAAGTTTCAAATGAATGTTTTTTTTTTTCAATAGTCCAAAAGAAGTCCAATAAAGTACGTCCATCCATCATAAAAAAAGGCTTCCTGGAGCGAACTGATGGCTTTTTTTTTTTTAGAAAAATATCCATATGTAAAACTTAAGAATAAAGTCATATACACCCAGGATGCCTTGAGGATGAGTAAATCATGGGGTAATTTTAATTTTTTGAATAAACTAATTTAAATACCACTAACGCTACATGTTAACAGCAGAGATCCAATATACAATCAGCTAAAGACAAACTGAAACTACAATCACATGCACCCAGTGACAAAAACAAGTTTGAAATCAAGAAAACTAAGTTGATAAAACTATAAACTTTATAATGAACAATGAAAAAAGCTTTAAGAGAAAGCTCTTGATAGGGACTTCTGGGTTGGTTTTCACACTTCTGTCAGCCGGGCTTAAAATCAATCCAGTGTTTATTGCCATATGCCTCTCAGCATCACACTTCATCCATTAGCAGAGCAGAACACACTAGAGTAATGAGCACAGTCCTTCATCCATTTCACGACCTTCAAATGTCAGAAATGTCCCCCATAAAGCAAATCAGTTCAATCGGCAGCCAACTTGGTCACACCCCATGCAGCTATTTCCTAATGAAACTTATTTGGGGCAGACAACGCATTAAATAGTTCATGAATGAAAGGTTGTGAGGATAGAAGTGTCCTTTTTTTGGGGGGGTGGGGGGGGGGGTTAAATAAGCCATCTAACCTGGTAATACTTACTGTAAAGTGTTACCAAGACAAAACAAAAATTACAAACTTCCAATTCTAACAAAAAAAAAAATATAAAAATGTAATAGATATTAATAACCCCCCCCCCCCCCCCAATATTACCACAAGTGGTAATGATCTGCCCTTTATACTGTCTTTGAGTGAAGTCGCATTGCAGTTTGCTTTATGCTAATTTATAAACTGTATCTTTAGCTTTCAACAATGAACTGTCAATTGACAAAGAAGGACTTGGTTCGGCATGCAAAAAAAAAAAAAACTCAGATTTTCAAAGAAAAGTCTGAATTGAAAAGAAAAAAGGAAAAGAATGTGAAAAATGGGGACAGAGAAAGTTAGAGAGAGAGAGAGAGAGAGAGAGAGAGAGAGAGAGAGAGAGAGAGAGAGAGAGAGAGAGAGAAAAGCAGCAATGGATAAGTAGAGAAGCTAAAGGGAGCAAGTGCACATTAGGTGGTTTTAATGAGCCCCAGATGCGTCATTAGCCCCAGATGCGTCATTAGCCCCAGATGCATCTTGGCTTAATGGGCAGATTGCAGGGACTGACTGAGGAAAATCTGCCACCTCACACTGAATAACCCCAGCACCTTAATGAGGGGTAGAACCTACTGAATAGGCACAGGACCAGGCTTCGCTCCCAGTTTGAACTGCACAGCCCACTGCCCTTAGACAAAGCCATGCCATTCGGGCACAAAAGAGCCCTACTGGCACTATTATGGGCTGGTTTGGCATGCAGAAATGGCAGAAAGAAGAACCAGGATTGTATAGTAGGAGGCCTGTGTGGAGGCTGGGAATCCAAGTGAAGAGAAAACCATGCACACACATGATTTACCGCACAAATTCAGAACAATACCAGCGGGGATTGCTGTTTACAGAGAGGGGCGGTGAAATGTCACGTCTGAATGTCTTAAGAGGATATTATTGCATGTGGAGGAAATGGTGACTCAATGCGCACATCTGGGGTGACATCTCAGGTGTTTGTGTTGACTGTCTGAGTATGTGTTTATTTTTAATAGAGCGTTTCCTGCACTTCCACTTAATCTAAAGCCATGTTTAAAGAATTTATCTTGCTACACCACTGTTCAAAAGTTTGGGGTCAGTAAGATTAAAAAATTAACTTTTATTCAACAAGGATGCATTAAAATGATCCGAAGTTTCTGTAAAGATATTTCTAATGTTACGAATGTTTTTTTACAAATACATGCTTTGTTCATCAAAAAATACTGCTTTGAACATTGGTAATAATAAGAAATGTTACTTCAGCAGCAAATCAGAATATTAGAATGATTTCTGAAGGATCATGTGACACTGAAGACTGGAGTAACGATGCAGAAAATTCAGCTTTTTCTAACGACTATCACTGAATCATTCAGATGGTTCTCTAAACCATAAGTTTGGTCATGTATGATACAAAATAAGCAAGTACCATGTTACTGTGATATCCTTTTACAGTAACAAAATCTGAATAAAAAGTCTATTTTTGTGTTATCAAACTATTTCCCGTGCTTACTTTGCCTGGGGTTGTTTAGGTGCATATAAAACAGTGACAATTCTGAATTCATCTTTCTCTTTCTCTCTCTCTCTGCAGAGCTACCTGACCTACTTTTAGGACACTTTACAAGTAGCAGGACAGTTCCTTCCTACATTTCCACTAGCACATTGGCCCGACCCCATTACTGCTGAGGTTACGAGCAAAGCACGGAATACACTTCCATTATACTCCCTTACATATAATCTAACCAGACATGGCTTCAAAAATATACTGCTTAAACACCTTAAACCTATTATCTCAATAGCCAACTTTACTGGGTGAGTATGCACAAATGACCTTTTTGAAAGAGAGAGATAAACGCGAGATGGTGGGTTTGTTTTAAACGGGAAGGCTCATCCTTAAGGCCTGATAAGAGCCTCTTTAGCACACTGCAGCCTCCTGGATAAAAGACAGATCAACCACAATATAGAAGGAGATGGAGAAAAATGAGTGGATGGAAGAAGAGCGTGTTGTGAGTAAACATCACTTTACAGAGAATGAGTGAGAGTTAACAGTAATAGATTATGAAGTAGGACAAGCAGGAAACAGTTTACTATACAATTACAATTTGATTTGAGCAGAAGGCCAAACCTGAAGGATGACACTGTCTGGCTGGCTGAAGTTGGGTATGCTGGAACGAGCGTTTCCTCTGCCAGGGGTTGAAGGCCAGAGACCCAGCAGCTTCCTCCCGCATGTTAGAACACTAAGGAAGAGGTAAAACAGGGTCAGAAAACACCTAACATCCGCTTATGGCTGTATAATACGGACAATTATATAATTGACCTATTAAGTACATTTGTGTGTTAATCTTACAAGCAAAAGGTAAATATTTATGCTAGTAATCTTTTATGGATCCCGTAAAAAAAGAAATAAAGTAAACATGTCTTCCTAAGAATTATACAAAATCAACTTATCTAATCTCAGCTTTTAAGTACTTTTTTTTTTTTTTAAACAGTCAAAAGGACAAAATGTTTCAAGTATTACTTTTATTTATATAGTTGGACTTGGCTGTGCATTTGACCATGAAATGTTTGCTCAATGTGTCCTCCAATTCCTTTTACTTCTGTATTTACCCAGCTTCAGAAACAGCAATCAGCTTTTCAATGTGTCACTTCTGCTCAGGAACTGGTGCACACTCGTTTGAGTGTTTGTGGTGTCTGTAGGCTGCACTAGACTTGCAGTAGTCAGCCTGTTCAGATCACACAACTGTTTTGCTGTAGGAGGTGAGTATCAGCAGTACTCTAGTGCTTAAAGAGCCTGCTTTCATGCCCTCCATTATAATATGCACTTAAGCCATTATCATTAATAAAAAAAAACAAAGAAGAAAACATCTCCACGCTTACTGTCTGAAGCTGAATAAGGGCATGGTGACCCAACCCAAAGCCTCAATGCTGCGTTTCTGCTTGCTCTTCTCCTCCGCACCTACAGGGGGAGGTACAGTGGTGGCATATAGTGTCACAGTCAACTGTGACTCCCTTGGCAATTGGTTGATCTGGATGGGGAAGCAAACTCTAGATTTTGAAAAAGACAAAATTAAAAATGAGTATAATTCCAGTCTGAATCATGCTTTTGAAATGATACGTTTCCATAAAGGATCAAATTAGAATTACAGTTTCTCCTCAAAACTAAGCACAACAAATGCAACATTTTATTTTTTAAACACCTACACTTGGAGTTATTATAGCATATATTCCACTTTCATACATGAGCCTAAAAATATTCACCAAAGGATGGGAAGATAAAAAAAAAAGTGACAAATGTCCACTAAAATACCCCTGAACAATACCAAAACTCTACAATAAGACGGCAGAGTACAAAAACAGCCACAGGAAGCTAAGCTGGATGAGCTATTTTCAAATATGTCGTCGGAAATACTTTGTAAACAAACTTGGATCTACTGTGTTCCAACATTAGGCCCACTGTTTTCGACAAACCTCAAAAATACAGTATTTATGGGACTCAGCTTTTATGTAATGTGTTTGGATTGGCGTCAGGCTCACCTCTGGTCCCACACCACCAGGTGGAAGAGATATTTGCTGACCGACTGTTTACTGGTGTGCTGGGGGGCACAAAGCTCCACTCCACCATGGGTAAGAGAACAGGACAGGAAGAAATTTTCATAGCTGTAGATGGGTTTGTGTGTGTGTGAGAGAGAGAGAGAGAGAGAGAGAGAGAGAGAGAGAGAGACAAAGAAGGTGAGATCAGCAAATGGGAGCAGTTTACAGTCACGTAAATGTTACATCTAACAGAAGCCAAGATATTTGGCACATTAAACCACTGAAAACTTTCCCCTTCCGGGAAGCTGCTGCAAACCTGATAAAACAAAATAAAACCAAAAAAATAAAATATGGACAAGATGTTTAAAATGTACACAATAAAATAAAAATAAATCTTAATCCTTTTTTGGAAATACCTTATTAAACAACAGGCCAGGCTTACTAAGTAAAACCATCATCTTGCAATAAACAAAATCAAGAATAGGGGAGTCTTGCAAAACATAGAGTGTTTTAGAAATCAAGTCTTTACTAAACACAGGCATGCTTTTATATTTGGGATGACTAGCTAATGACATCTTTTCCCAACTTCTCTCTCCTAATCCCAACATTATCCCACATCATTCAACATCAATTTAAGCACTTACATGGGAAATGTACTCCCGAAGCCAATTTAAATAGAATGAAAAACATTCCTAAGCTAAATGGAACACCAGAGAAGAAAGAAAAAAAATGTGTGATTGAAATACTAATGTCACAAATACTGATCTGAGGATCCATAAAAACACAGTAGAAGAATAAACACCATGGTTATTGTCTCCTGAAAACCATTTAGACATCTTCATGATAAATAATGTTTGAAATGGCCTTTTCACACTAATCTGAAATCAGATTTGAACCTTTAGGTTTGAAAAGGAATGAAGCTGATTCTAGATCAGCCCATCTGATTGACTCTAGTTGCCTAAAGCAGATGGGAGACAAGAGAACGTCAGCCCTCCCTCACCACTGCACAGGTGCCCGGTGCCCAGCTTGCCCTCCGCCTGGCTCCAGAGGTCAAAGGTTATGCTGAGTTCCCATACATGCTTCTTTGCGATGGCTCGTTCCACAGTCTGCATCAGGTTCAGAGGGAGACAAAGAGCACTAGTCCAGGCCAATGGGCAGTAGAGACCATTCTCGTGCTGTGTCGGGGAGGGGAAGGGGCTGTATTATTTTGTGACTGATTGACTGGGAGATGTTGGCCAGCATCTGTCTCCATGCTGGTAGGAGCGGTAACCACAGCTCTGGCTTAGGGCAGAGGGTGAAGGAAGAGGAGTGGGAAAAAAAGAGGGAATGCCATTCTCAAGAGTTCTCTCGGTACACCGTAACGCCAAATAATCCTGCTGGATTACCGAAGGGGATCAGCAATGTGGACAGATGGTATACAGCTGCGTCTTCTTCCACAAGAGTCAAGTTTTCCTGTGGTGTCATTTCCACAGTCCTCAGAATTCAATCGTAAAATGCAGGTTTTTGACCTACAGGTACATTAAGATATTTAGATTTTGTTATTCTGAGTGACAGAAAATTGATTTAGAACCACAAACGAGTTAATGAATGTGATCAACACATAGAGAGCCTATGTCTGGTATGCTATTTGCTGGGAAATAAGCACTTCCTGTACAATTCAAAAAAAGAGCTACTAAACCCAATAGTGAAACTAAGCTAAGGCAAGAAGTATTTTTCCAAGTAATCCATATTTTGCTGAAAGAGGCCCAATCTGAATCATTGTTAGCTGCAATAGTTTTTTTTTATTATATTTTTCTACTTTCGATTTTGGTTCACAGTAATCACAGCATGTAATATGATATCATGGAAGTCTTGTTAGAAACCTGTCATTCAGGATCTCTAATCAGTTTGCAAAACAAACGATAACGCTTACTAAAGCAAATCTGAACTTGTTCAAACAGTCAAAACAACAACCCACTTTTCATATTTCTTTTCTACAAGAGCAATTTTATGAAGATTGACAGTGGACAATGAGTTGGAGAAATAATATTAATAATATTTAATATATTTTAAAGTGTAATTGTACATTTTACAAATGTAATTTTATATCTTAAAATGTTTACTGCTGCCATGGCAACGCTGAGTTTCCAGCAGCCATTATTCCACATTTTTATGGAAACTAATTTTTACTTCCAGGACTCTTTGATGAACAAAATTGACCTTTTGCATAATTGTGTGTCACTTTTGATCACACCCTTGCTGAACAGAAAGCATTAATTTCTTAAAAAATATATATGTGTGTGTGCGTGTGTGTGTATATCCAGGCCGAGAGCCATGGGAACGGAGCGAGGCCGGTGGAGTGATTGGAAATGAGCGACACCTGCTCCACTCACCGGTCTCGAGTCCCACGGAGGAGATCGGAAGGATACAAAAGAGGAGCGACGACAGTGAAGGACGAGAGAGGACCAGGCCTGGGTTTTATTCTGTGTTTGGTTTTGTTTGTGCACAACAGTCGTCCGCGAGGGGCTGTCGCGCAGTTTTGTGTTTATTTTGGTTATTAAAGTGTTCATTTGATTGTCCGCTGGTTCCCGCCTCCTTCTTCCAGATGATTTTGAAGTTTATATTGTTACAATACACACACACACACACACACACACACACATATATATATAGATACTACTGTATAATGAATGCTTGATTTTACAGGGTGATGATGCCAAAACAAGAAAGATAGCGCTACCTGGCAGCCCATGTGATAGGGATGCGATGAGCCGCGTAAACGCTGAAGGAAAGCACGTTGGTGACCATGCCAGCTTCCTGTATGGGGGCTGTGGATCTGCTGCTGTGTGGCATGGTGTGGAAATTAGCATTGAAAGTGCTGCAGTACAACTCCACAAGATCCAAGATGGCTGCAGTCAACTTCTCCACAATCGCTACTGAAAGGAGAAAAAAAAAATTCTGATGCCAAGAATTACCATTTACCACTCAGAGATTCTCACTCTAGTTTACCCCTTACATTCTTATGCATTTTCACAGAATGCAGAATGGAGCAGCAGTACGAATTCACGTTAAAGCTGACAGAAGGACATTAAAAATTGCACACGTCCTGCACAAGGCTGCATCCTTCCTGTTTATGCCTATCTGAGATCACAGACTTCCTCGTAGCAGGATGCTACATAAACAATTTTCCAACAAACAAGAGACACTTGAACACATCCTCAACCGTCTTACCCCAGGAAGAGTCAAACATGTACACTTGAAGGAGGCATCGGATGCCCAATTTTACCTTAAATTGTCGAGAGAAAATGTAGACTCTTAAGCCCGTTTCACAATGCAAATTTGAGCTTCGCATTAGAATAACTTCATCATCACTGCAGCAGCAGACTCGCAAGAGTATTCACACTGGAAGCGTTTGTACAGCAGCGGCTCCAAAGTTACATATTTCTTTACAAAGACAACTATACATTTGTACGTTAATCCTGAAAGATTTATAGTCTTGTGTAAAGTTTGTGTGAAAAGCGCAGCAAAAATAGACTCACTGCTCCTGCTCCCAGTGTGAATGCACTCAACTGTTAACATGAACGCAAAAAAAAATACTTTTACATCCAACTACAAAACATTACATTGCTTATGAGCTATAGCTGCTCGAGTGCAGAGAAAATGGTGGACAGAGTACAACTGGCTGAGGGTGGATATATGCAAATACGGGACAGTCCATCAGTGGTCGTGGGCGGGGCCTGAGCAGTGTGATGTCATAAACACACTGTGAAAATCAAAACAGCTTGATAATTGAGACTGTTTAGGTTTTTTTAGGGATTAAAAAAAAATTAGTGAATGGATTTTTATCATTGTAGGGTGATTGTGTCCAAACACTGCTAAGACACATTTATATGCAAATTACCATATAAAATTAAATCTAGCATCCAATGTCCCCTTTAAGTTTGAACACAGTTAAGTTGACTGACTTGCATCTTTTAACTAAATATTTTTAAAATGTGATATATTTGAGATGGATTTAACATTAAGTTTGAGTCTGGAATAAGGATGGAACAATCAAATATATTTATAAAGGGCATATGTAAAGTAGCCAAATAAAAGCATGGTAAAACATTCCGTAAAACTTAATGTAAGAAATTGCATTTATATTTAAAACAACTCTCATGGACTTTAACACTTAACTACAAAACGAATACATATAAAATAAATATGTAAACTTTAGAAAAACCTGGAAGTCAACAAAACTATGAAATAACAAATGTAATTTATAAGAATTTATGTGAATAGAAATTACAAACTTTGAGAATTATGTAGTGACCAAAAAACGTTATAATATATAAAGATTAGGTTTATAAAGGCTAAATGTTTTACTGGTAGTGTATGCTTCAGTTTGACACAAAAGTACGAACAGAAACACTGTACCTCTGTTTTCTCTCTTCGCCAAGACACTGACATCCTATAAATGCAAACAGAAACAAACACACTTTAAAAAGTGCAAATCCATGGGTGTTTCTAGCATATATTTTGTGCAGTTTCAAAGGTTAGTGGTTTAAGCAAAGCAGAGAATTTGAGGAACTAGAAGCAGCAAAAGCTGCAAGTTTGCAGCACTGCAAAAGTAGTCAACACCGCAATATGTACATCAGATTTCTAAAACATTTCCCATGTGATGTTTGTGACTAAGAAAGTGTTCAAAGGTTCTACCTTTTGCACTTTAGGCTGTAGTCTGCAGGGGCAGGCTGGCAGCTGGTTTAGGGCAGCAGTGATGTCAGGTGATTCAACAGCTGCTAGAGAAGTACACAAAGCCTTTACAGACTGCACTAACCGCTCCACATGCAACAGCAGCTCAACCTGCAAGCGACAAAACATTGAGGAAAAAATACAAATGCTGAAACAAAAAAAGATGAAGGCATTTATAACAACCACAGTGAGCATTTATTTAACTCGTAATCTTTTGACATTAAAACACTTCAATGATAACCTAGCTTAATATGCAGAGACATCACAAACAAATTATTCAAGGGTTAATTTTCTGAAAATAAATTGTAAACATTTTAATTACTTTCAAAACATTGTTAATTACCCTGTCTAGCAACAAAGACTCAATGTCATGAGTGAGGGGGCATGGCTATCTAATTTCTGACCAATGGCAGACAGGGGGTTGGTCAGGAAACCTGTTTGCAAATATTTTAGCAATTTGTATCAGTATTATTTTAGTATCTTTGAAACACTGTTATAGTTTTTATTAGTATTTTTATGTACTTTTTATTTCCCATTAAAATTTTAAAGTAATTTTGGGTTTGTCATTCATTAGTTTATATAATTTTTATTCATTTTTATTTCTGTATTAGTAATTTGTAGAAGTTAAACTAAATGAAAACGAGAAATGTTGCCATGACAAACAAAAGCAGTTTAAGTTATGAAAATTATTATTTTTGCTTAGCTTTAGTTAATAACCATGGTTTGTAGTTTAACGCATTATCAAACAATTTTCAGATAAGCAATGTTTGTTACAAGTTTACCTCTGATAAAAGGAACGACTCTGCCTCATTGTGAAAGGTATCCAGGAGAAGAGTCAGTGCCTCCCTGTCACACAAACAAAAGAGTAAGAATTGTCAAACATTGTGGATATTAAAACCTCTATAGCATATTACAGCCTAAAATCTCTGAGCTCCTCTTCATCGCTCTCACCTGGTCACGGTCTGTTTGATTGGCCTCTCTTGCAGTAGAATACTTTGGTTCATGGTGGATGGAGTATCATCATCCTCTGGCTGTTTAACAACAACAACAACATCAGCAGCACAATGTTAACATTTAAAAATTAAAACACATTTAGCATCTACACTGAAAAGCTTTCAAATTGTTGGTTCCCTGTTGGAGTCTATGATTCCATGAAGAAACTCTAAAGGTACAATTCACCCAAAAAATATGATGCCATTCCAACCCTGTATGCACTTCCTCCTTCTGTGAAAGGTGATATTTTGAAGACCAAACATATGGTAAAAAATATTTTAAAAATATATATAAATATTAAAACAAAATTTGCATTCTTCAAAATATCTTGCATTATTTTCCACAGAACAAAGTCTCACAGGTTTAGAACGTAAATGACAATTTTCCTTTTTGGGTGTACTATTTCTTTAATATCCATGGAAACTTCTCAATGCACAAAAGGTACTTTAGAACATAAAGTGTCTTCACATAAAGGAAACAGTTCTTCTATGTAATTTCTGCAAAAACCTAATACCTTTATTTTTAAGAGTGTGCAATATACCAGACATAATGACATGCATTGTAATCTACATGAAGCTTTCAGAGATTATAGATAGAAAATGAAAGGTTTCTGACATTTTCAAATGAGCTTGAGGAATTGCATGCCTAGTGTAATATGAACTGCATTTTGTTTTTTTATTCAGTAGGGCTCAAATTTATTTAAATATACAAACCTGTAACTCAAGGTTTTGTACTGACCTTCCAGTATTAAGTACTAAGGGTTGGTCTAAAACATGTTTCCTACAGGTGTTTCCTGAAGTTTCAACTGTTCAATAAGAGGAAAACATGTTGTTAGGTCATTAATTAATCTGCTGTCAGATTTGGTCTTACCGTTCGGCCCAGCTCTATGTTGACAGAACTCCGTTTGGTAAGAATGAGTTGAATGTCCCAGTCAAACTTCAGACACTGCTGGATGTACTCAAAGCTCGCCAGAGTCTGAGTGCTTAGCAGAAATACAAGAGGCAAAAGCAAACTTGAGATATACTTCTCCATAATTTATTTATATACTACCACTCAAAAGTTTGGGGTCAGGAAGTTATATATATAAATAAATAATTATAATATATATAAATAAAATCATGAAACAAAATCTATGAAACGATGCATTAATAAAGAACAAAACTAAACACCACAATGATACATCCAACAATGAACAAGACCTGATAAAGAAATATAAAACACAAGGGCTTAAATAAACACAGGGAAATAGACTAACAAGAAACAGGTGGAAACAATCAGGAGTGTGTGTGTGTGTGTGTGTGTGTGTGTGTGTGTGTGTGTGTGTGTGTGTGTGTGTATGTGTATAAAAAAATACATTGTTAATATTAAATATATACAGGTGCATCTTAAATTAGAAAGTCGTGGAAAAGTTAATTTATTTCAGTAAATTAACTCAAATTGTGAAACTCATGTATTAAATCAATTAAATGCACACAGACTCAAGTAGTTTAAGTCTTTGATTCTATTAATTGTGATGATTTAGTCTCACATTTTACAAAAACCCACCAATTCATAACTCAAATTAGAATACTTCATAAGACCAAAAAAAAAAAAACATTTTTAGTGAATTGATGGTCTTCTGGAAAGTATGTTCATTTACTGTATTCAATACTTGGTAGGAGCTCATTTTGCTTTAATTCGGCGTGGCATGCCTCAATTCGGCGTGGCATGAAGGTGCGTGGCAAGGCACTGCTGAGGTGGTATGGAAGCCCAGGTTTTATTGACAGTGGCCTTCAGCTCATCTGCATTTTTACGTCTCTTGTTTCTCATTCTCCTCTTGACAATACCCCATAGATTCTCTATGGGGTTCAGGTCTGGTGAGTTTGCTGGCCAGTCAAGCACACCAACACCATGGTCATTTAACCAACTTTTGGTGCTTTTGGCAGTGTGGGCAGGTGCCAAATCCTGCTGGAAAATGAAATCAACATCTTCAAAAAGCTGGTCAGCAGAAGGAAGCATAAAATTCTCCAAGATTTCTTGGTAAAAACGGGTGCAGTGACTTTGGTTTTCAAAAAACAAAATGGACCAACACCAGCAGATGACATTGCACCCCAAATCATCACAGACTGTCGAAACTTAACACTGGACTTCAAGCAACTTGGGCTATGAGCTTCTCAACCTTTCCTCCAGAATCTAGGACCTTGGTTTCCAAATGAAATACAAAACTTGCTCTCATCTGAAAAGAGGACTTTGGACCACTGGGCAACAGCCAGTTCTTCTACTCCTTAGCTCCGGTAAGATGCCTCTGACATTGTCTGTGGTTCAGCAAATTCCGTGACACTTCTGTGTGTGGTGGCTCTTGATGCCTTGACACCCTGCCTCAGTCCATTCCTTGTGAAGTTCACTCAAATTCTTGAATCGATTTTGCTTGACAATCCTCATAAGGCAACTGTTCTCTCGGTTGGTTGTGCATCTTTTCTTCCACACTTTTTCTTTCCACTCAACTTTCTGTTAACATGCTTGGATACAGCACTCTGTGAACAGCCAGCTTCTTTGGCAATGCATGTTTGTGGCTTACCCTCCTTGTGAAGGGTGTCAATGATTGTCTTCTGGACAACTGTCAGATCAGCAGTCTTCCCCATGATTGTGTAGCCAAGTGAACCAAACTGAGAGACCATTTTGAAGGCTCAGGAAACCTTCGCAGGTGTTTTGAGTTGATTGGCTGATTGGCATGTTACCATATTCTAATTTGTTGAGATGAATTGGTGGGTTTTTGTTAAATTTGAGCCAAAATCATCACAATTAAAGGAACCAAATACTTTAAATACTTTGGTCTGTGTGCATTGAATTTATTTAATACACAAGTTTAACAATTTGAGTCGAATTACTGAAATAAATGAACTTGTCCACAACATTCGAAATTTATTGATATGCACCTGTATATAACAGGAACAATACACTAGCTATTAATTATATTACACAGATAACCAATGCCATTACATAGGGCATATAGCATAAAGCTAGTTTACAGCACTCATTCCTTGTTAGGCTTTTACATATAAAAAATAAAAATAAAAACAATCACAAAGAACAATCACAAAGATGTATATATACAGATAACTCTATTGTATATTGACCTATCTAAGAACATATGATTCAAAACTTTATACAAAGTCACAAACTTAAAATGTGAATTATCATGCATACATATTAGATAAAGAAAATGTATACTAAATCAGCCTGAATAAGCCTAAAGTACATAATGTTTACTTCGCTGTAGAGATTTCAGCCACTGTTTCAGATTTGTAGAGAAAACTGTGGCATTGTGTTTTATTGTTTCATTGTCGCAGCACCCAAAAAAGGCCTCTATGAGTGAAGTACGTTATTGTTCTGAAACTGATGCTTATGTATTTTACAGTCACCGGAGTCATACACACAATGTCCCTCCTTTTCACGGCACTGCACAAGCACACAATTATCAGGAAAAGACACACTTCCTACCACACAGCTGCACCCAAAAAAAAAAACCCCAACAAACCCATTCAACAGAATTACACTTGCGGTTCTCATCAAACAGATAAACTCAGCCTCAGCTCGGTCTGTTTTGCCCTTTTACAGAAATCAACCATATCATCAAAACTGTCAAGTGGCCTTTAAAAAAAGAAAAACAGGATGAGCACACATATGAGTGATAAGTTGTTAAGTCTGCCTCAAAATGGTGGTCGTGTCATGGGGAAACCCAACGTGGTTAAAGCAATCCACAGACATAAGCACAGCTTGTTTTTACGCAACCACAATTAAAGGGCCACAGTAACATGATGAGGCGCTATTCAGACCACAAACCACAGATCTTCGTTCAGCTTGGAATAACACCATTTCCATCCACAACTCAAAAAATCTAGTTAATCAAGTTCTATGCATTTAAAGAGCAAAAACAACAACAACACAGCATCAAAAAGTGAGCTTCAGTCAAGTCACTTTCAATTCTTTATTCTTACTTTTTGAAAAACTCTGCCTGGCCACAGATTTTCAGCAGGTAGTCATCCACATCTATCATATCCAGATCATCATGGGCATAGCAGAGAGTCTGGTAAATTATCAGGTCTATGGTTGAAGATCCTGAGGGAAGAGGACAACAACATTAAAATATAAAAACGGTATTACAGTGCAGCTTTTCCATTGCTTTTTCCAGCACAGAGGTTGTAAAATGATACAGTACGTTAACTTTAGTATCACATTTACACCTAAGTGAACTAATAACATTTTTCAGTGTGATCCTTCAGAAATCACTGTAATATTCTGATTTGGTGCTCAAAAAACATTTCTTACTATTATCTTTTGATTTAATGATTCAGTTCAGTGAAATAGTTCCAAAAATGAGGATTCACTGACTCATTGTTAAATGTTTTTGATGACTTTTTTAAAACTTGGTTTTATAAATATAGGATATTTTCTAGTTTTCTTATTGGTATTTGGTTTTAATTCATCTGTTCTATTGGAATACAGTCTGTTACCTAGAGAGTCATTATTTTTGTGCATAATATCCATTACTGGTTGTAAAAATTGTATATAATATGGTAATTATCTCTTATAATTAGATACTTTTGCTAATGACTTGTATAGTAGCTAACTACGTTTTTACAGGGTTAGCTTGGCTGTTTATAATCGGTAGCTTGAAACTTGAGAAACTACAGTTTTAAACTAACTTTCCCAAAAACTGCTAAACAACAAACTAACAATACGCAGTGAGTACACAAACAGAGAAGAAGAAAAGAAACAGAAGAAGTGCCCAGTGGCTCAAAAGCTATTGGTTTAGCTAAATCAATGAAAGGTCATCAATTAGTGACTTGTCTGTGCAGCTCTTCCTGGAAATGGACATGTTGCCAGATTCTCCAGATATAGTAAATTAGCACCTACTGCTGTGAATACATTCGGTTGACAAGAGACAGAGAATATAGCGAGATGGGACTTTTCCCATGGTTCACAGCAATGTTCGTCACTTCACTGGGAGGATGTGAAATAAAAATGAGCAGAGGTAGGGATGAACCAGAAAAAGGTTAATCCACCCTTCCCCCGTCCCACAAATTACACCCTAACTGGGCAAATGTACTGCACTGCGGTCACAGTGAGAGCATATTTAGGAGAAAACGCCCCGTCTCTATCTTGCTTTCTCACACACCTCAGTTTCTCCGTAGTTTTTCAATAATGAATTGGGCAGCTCTGCTGGAACATGAATCTTGAGGATAAGCTTTTTATTTTTATGTGAATGGACCCAGATAAACTCAACGCAATGCAACGCAAAGCACAATTTCCATTGACAAAATGAGCTGAGCCATTTATTACTGTTCCTGGTGATGATGCAATTCTTTTTATTTGAAAATACTTGATACCAGTTTAAAATGCAGACACAACTGCTGTATAAGTAAGCAACTTGTCAGTTGATTTTCACCAAAAAGTGTGAAAACGTGGTCTGATTGAACACCCTAATGCAGCAAAGTTGACTCAACCAATGATGTGAGCTTGACGGCACAACTATATATCTACTATAATAATTCCAGATTTTTTTGTCATTTTATTATGTAATTTTTATTTGCCTTTTTATATGCAAATGTTTTATCATATGTTTTATTATTGTAAAATTATTTTTAGTATACAACTATTGTTCTAAATGATTTTGTTGAAAACCTTCACGAACCACAACATTATAAATGTACAGTATTAAATATATTCATTTAATTGTCATTCATCAACTTTCTGACTGAGCAGTGCTGTATAGGCCCAACTATTCCTCCATGCCCTGTGAACTGTTCTGAGTTGACCTGCATCATTTTCACTAACATTTAGCAGATTTTGTGACACAAAAAGCAAGCCATGTGAGAATGGCACCACAGCCAATGCTGGTGAATGAAAAGCTGCCTCTTTTAATTGAGTACACAAAACAGATGGCTGGCAGAACGCCCATTCAGTGTAATGCTATTAAGAGACCTCAAGGTCTAGAGTCTCTCCAGTCTTTCCAATGGGATCCTGTTGCCCAGTTCAAAAGTCTCAGGATGTGGAACAAAAAAATACAACGCCACAATTCTAAGCAAGCTCAACAGTTGACAAATAATATTTAAATGATCTGTATTGTTAGATTATAAATAATTGAAAGCTCTTCAGTTCTTACCATCACAAGAGAATGTGAGTGGTTCTCTGAAGTGGTCACTGTAAACCGTGACCTTTATGCTGACCCCCAGGCCCTGCTGCAGTTCATCCTGTGCCACACATGGACTCCAAACAAAGCCTGCATTTTTGGAGTAGTCATTGCATGGGTATGCCAATCGTAGCCTGGTGAAAACAGTAATGGATGTGCATAAATAAATGTGAAAGAAAGGTCTTAATAATAAATAGGATTATTATACACATTGTTACATTCAAAATCATTTTTAAAATTAATATTAAAATGAATACATATTTTATAATTAATACCAATTATTATTATAATACACTTTTATTTTAAGTGCATACAAAAGACAAGACGCTGTGAATGAAAAAACGAAATGTAGTAACTCACAAGTCAAGTATATGACAGAAGGCCGCCACTTCTTCATCCCTCTCTTCAGAAACCTGAAAGAGCTCGTAACCAAAGCCATTAGGCCTGGACCCCAGAGATACCTAAATGGGTTTAAATATTTATTTTTTTGTAAATATTCCTTTATCTGACTATCATAAATGATTGTGATAAACATTTATTAGAATTTTTCTAAAATACATCGAGTGATTCGTTCGCAATCCGGATATCACTAAACTGCAGTGTTTTGAACTTGCTCACAACAGACATGGAAGAGAAGACAATGCTGAATAAAGTCATAGTTTTTGCTATTTTTGGACTAAAATGTATTTTCGATGCTACAAACAAATTCTAACTGACCCTCTGATGTCACATGGACTACTTTGAAGATGTTTTTATTACCTTTCTAAACATGGACAGTATACCATGCACACAGCTTCAATTAGGGCTGCACGATGTGTCGTTTAAGCATCGATATCACGATGTACGAATCCCCGATAGTCACATCGCAGGATGTGCGATGTAGGCTGTCGTAGTTGATCCGTTATTCATTAACTGTACGGGCCAGCTGTTTCCCGGCCCTTTACGAATGTGATTCGCGGATTGATTGCACAGCAATTTTTAATTTTAAGTCCTGTCAGTTTAACAGGGCAGAGAGAGAGAGAGCGAGCGCGAGAGAGAGAGAGAGAGAGAGAGAGAGAGAGAGAGAGAGAGAGAGAGAGACAGAGGGAGAGAGAGAGGGAGAGAGCAAGCGAGCCCCGGCTGCACGCTCACCGTCTTCAAACAACACGAGTGCTGTCTTACTCTCTCCCTCGCGCATATTAATCAATTGACACGATGGTGTCGATGTTTAAATAATTTAATTTAAATGAGAATTTAAGTGTGCTCACCCCATTTTTGTTTGTAAAATTTTTTTTATTAGATTTCATATCGCAATATATATCGCAGAAAAATAAAATATCGCAATATAATTTTTCCCAATATCGTGCAGCCCTAGCTTCAATGGAGGGACTGAGAGCACTCGGACTAAATCTAAAATATCTTAAACTGTGTTCCAAAGATGAACGGAGGTCTTACGGGTTTGGAACGACATGAGGGTGAGTCATTAATGACATAATTTTCATTTTTGGGTGAACTAAAATACAATTAAAAAAATAAAAAAATATTAATATTACGAGAAATAAAAAAAAGTCCAGGAAAGGACAGTCTGAATGCTCACCGGATCAACTGATACTCTGCGTTGGCTTCTAGTAATCTTTTGCGCTGGAAGATAGGTGCGGGGAGGAATCTGAGGAGGAAGGGTGTTACTGCGAGCTACTGCCTTCCCTGATTTGTCCCCCTTTTCACTCTGGCTTCTATTAGGTGAGAGCCAATCCCCATTTAGCTTGCTCAGGGAGTCATTGAGTTTGTCGTAGTTCAGAGTGTCTCCGAAGGAAAGCTTGGGCTGGTCCACCTCAGGAGTGAACAAGTTGACATCCCGTAGGGCTGAGCTTCGATGGACAATGAACGGATCGTTCTGGGGGATGGGATTTCTGGGCGGTACTGGTGGCGGAGGCTCATCTAGAGACGGCATCCCTTTTGACAGCAACTGCGACGTTCCTTCGAAGTCACTTTTCCATTCATCCAGAATGTAACGAGGCTCCTTACTTAATCCGTGAGACTCACTGCTGGATTGTGATAAGTTCGACACCCTGGGTTGAACATGGTTAAGCATGGGGTCAGGTCCGGTAACACACTGCTGCAAATTATTCCAAGGAGGACTGGGAACGTGTCTAGGCAGGGAGGGCTCGCTCTTTGCAGGCGATGACTTGGTAGAAGTTGGTAGAGTATTTGCTGGGCCCTTGTCCTGTCGGTGGCGGGCGAGAGCATCATACTCCATCTGCAGGGCCTCCGCTAGAACCAGCTCCCTCTGGCTGAGGCCGAGCGATTCTAGACAACCCCAGCACTGCTCCCGGTCATTCTGAGTCTGAGCTGCAGACATGTTCCTGTAGGGGGTGCTGCAGTGCACAGGAGGAATGCAGAATGGAGCTGGATGGCACTACGAGCTGCGCAACTGGTTCATTAGGCACTGTTAGGAAATAAGAATGAAAGAAAAATAAACACATGCTAGTGCTGATAAAGGCCTCAATATCTGGAGCCAAAATTCAATGATGTTCAAAGACTTGTTTATAACGACAGAAATTTGTATTTGCTGAATGCCACCAGTTTATGAAAACCTGTAAAAAGTGTTTGCCTTTCAATTACTTCTTGTGCATTTACACTCAGGATGCGCGTCAAAATAAAAGTCCCACTTCCAACACTTATTCGTGTTAGATGAGGGTAAAAATCATGTAAATTAAAAAATACGGGAAACCAGCATGAACAACTAATCGTTCTATTTTTCTTGCCTAAGATACCAGTAAGTTAAAAAATATTCAATATGGTACAGATATAGAAAGCACCTCTATTATCTACAAATGGCTAAGTAAATAATGACCTAAAAACAGAACCATTTACCTAATGAAGCTCTTGAAACTTATTATGGATCAAAGTGCCACATGTTCAGTCGCAGATGCTAGATGTGTGCCACATGTGACTCTGATCGTCTTTGCCTCTGATCATCTGGCTCTTAGTCTTTGCTTGCTCAGCAAAAGACAGAGCCAAGATGATCTTTCTCTTTCGGCACAGTCATCAGTGCAACGCAGGATCTTTTGCAGCAGAACAGCTCCTCTGCAGAGGGGGGAAGCTGTTCTCTCTCCTGCAAGGAGACTGATTTGCCAAATTAAGAGACTGTTCTTGTGGACTCACAGCTGGACAGACGCTAAGCTTCGAATTCAAATCGACCTGAAGACCTGCTGAGTGCTGCTCAAATGGGTTTAGTGTTCGATCGGCCTCACAAAACATGTACCATGACACAGCTGCCGCCCCAAAGAGATGACAACGACTGGGCTTAACGGTCCTCTAGCCCTGCTGGGAAGATCTAAGGTCAAATAACAGGTTTTCTGCAAGAATGATAATAGTCATAACTTGAATAAATTATAGAGTGGTCCTAGACCCCAAATATGTTTAAAAATATACCACTTTGTGTAAAATTGGCAGTTTATACAAAAATGAAACTTCTGTCATAATTTACACACCCTTATGTCACGTCATTCCACAAAAAAAGTTGTAAAGGTTTGGAATGACAAGAAAGTTAGAAAATTGCAAAACAATTTTCATTTTTCAGTGAACTATTTCCTATAAGTTCATGACCATCTGTGACCCGTTTTCTTTTCCTTCGTAATGTCAACAGTAGCAGGGGCTCTGTTTCTTGGCCCACAAACACAACTGTAGGAAATTCTCACACCATTCGCCAGAAGACTGGCACCCGAACAAAAGACTGAAGAGGAAGCACAAAGGCATCTGTTTGACAGACATTCCTGGACTCTTCCATTGCTCCACATTTCGACCCCATCTTCCATCCCCAAAATGCAAAAACTTGCGTGCCTCTGGTCATCTCTGTGGATCTTCATCTGGATAAATAAACAAAATGTGTTTTCCAGATCAACAGAGGAGATGGAAGCAGCAACCTGACTGCATGTTTTAGGCCTTCCATCAGCAACTCGTCCAGTCATTTGTTTAGTTCCTGCTAGGCTGAACATGTGTACATATGGAGATCAGCGTAAACAGAGAGGACTCAGCACATTACACTGTTTTCAAACCAGGTGTGATGTAGTACTTTTACAGGAAGTCATCTGTCTTACCACACTGAAAGTGAATTGCTGCTTGATGCCCCAAGATACACGCCATTGAAGCTCAGACAAATTATAAGGCGCTTCTTTAAGGCTAATTTGTCAACTAGTCTTTCAAGCATCCCAGTCAATTATAGTCTACTGTGGTTTTGACTCCACAGGAATAAAGAAAACATGACCAATAAAATGTTTGCTGCGAATGTGAAAGTTCAGAACAAATCTTGGAGAAAAATGGTTAAGATGGTAAGAGTCAGCTCCAGGACAGTTAACTTATGCACGTAAACAATCTTGTGCAAAAACACTTCCGATAAACCAGATGTGTTTGTAAACAGTGTTCTCAGGCACCAACAGATGGACTGCACAAATGTAAATGCATCTCCTTCTAGACTGCCTTTTTGGGGCTATCCTCCATTCCAAGGAGCACCGGCCTCCCGTAGGCTTCCAATCCACAGTCTCATGACTGAGCTTTGGCCGGAGTTTGGCCGGAGGGGTGCAGAAAGACAGAAGGGGTGGCTACGAGGGTGGTTCTGCATTGTTCCACGGGGACCCCAGGCCAGCCAGATACAGGCCCCTGGAATCAGTCCCCTGCTGGGATATAATCCCATTCAATCAGGGGTGGCTCCCAGATTGGCTGAACAAAGGACAGGGAGGAGTGAGGGCAGCCGCGTCACGTGAGGCAGGGCCAACTTAGACACGTTCACACGACTTGGAGAGCCAAAGACAAAGAGACCGCTGTCATCCCTGTCCCCCATGTACACCCCTCCCCCAACACCCCCACCCAACCACAAATATCACACGGCTCCCTCCATGCCTAGGGTTTTTGCTTATGGTAGTTCCAGCTGATCAGGGCTTGTGCGCCGTATGCTGAGGTCTTCCATCATCAATATGCCTCTCTTCCTATGGTGTTCCCACCCTAATATTGGTTCAAAGACCTCTAGACTAGCCGACTCTACTGTGATCTGACAGGCAGATGGTGGTAAGCTAGCCCACATTCAGCTAATGAGTTAGCATTCAGCCTCTCTTGCATCCAGTGGGAAAGTCAGAAGAAATTCAGTACTGACATTTGACACATTCAAAACCAACTTCCAATTTAGAAAAATGGCCAAACTCCGGAACCACAAATCCCACAGGATAGTGACTCAGGCACAAACGCATGGCACATCTAACCTGTTGCAAAGGGGACGTCTGGCCAAGAACGTCTTCAGACACCACTGTTTTACCTGGCTTTATGTGGTTTGAAAAGATTTTAGAGCTGATAAAACATTCATCGTTGCTTTCTTGCCCTGTCTGACAGGTCTTAGGTGCGCGGGTGGTTTCAGAAATACAACACATGATATTTTGCACACAGAAAGACCTGAAACAGGTAAATGTCAGAGACTTATTCCAGAAGTCATGCTTAAATAAAGAATGCAGACTACAATACATGACTGATCATGCAAAGAACACACAAGGAACTAAACCTGGAAGAAAACAAGGTTGTAATCAAAGATGATGAATAACATTTTCTCGCTTAGTCACAATCCTTGTTCGGCCTGCACACCACGGTGATTCAGAAACAAGCTGAATCAGGTTTGCAGAGACTAACTCCAAATCATGGTCATTGGGTCATATACAGGCTTGAGAAGAACACTGTAAAGCTTGTTATGCTGACTGTATGCATTATTAAAAAGGTCTGCATTATTTGTTTTATGAGTGCAAGAACACGCAGACTTTTTGGGCTTGATATTAAATGATAGCCTATATAAATTTTCTTAAACCTAAAAATAATGTAATATATTCTAACACATGACTTTTTAGTTTACTGATTTAGCATAACCGTAAATTATTTTATTGTAAACTATATTTGTTTATATATAATTTTAATGAACATAACTTGATGTCATATGGAGACTTTTTTGTTAAAAAAAATAATAATAAAAACATGCAATATCATTCATACTGCATTCATTTAAAAACAAAAACAGAAAATAAATAAAATAAAAAACATGCAATATCATTGCATAACAACAGACTCCATCGTGCTTCACGTCCTGTAATTGACTTTTAAATCATTAAAATAAATAAAAATATTATTCAAATCTGATGAGATGAGATGTGTGTGTGTGTGTGTGTGTGTGTGTATATATATATATAAACAATAATAAAATAAAAATAATCTTACCCAACTACATAACGTTTCCTCACATTAAATCCATCTGTGACTCAGATGGTCCTATAAAATAAACGTCTCTTAAATACAGATGTATTAGAGCTCAGGAGCCCAAAGTTGTCAAGTCGATCTCTGGCCAGTCGTTTTCAAATAGAAACATGCGATAATGAGCAAACGCGCTGCGGTCAAACGCCTCTCAATGCTCCGGTTGGGTATTAAATGTTACATTTAGAGCATTGCTAGAGTGTTTCGTTCTGAGAATCTCAATCAATCACAAAGATTTTAGGAAAATGTAGAGTCCCTGCACAAAAACAGCTGGTCATACGTCTGTTACAGCGATCTCGGTTATAGCGAAGGAAAGAGCACATACCGTGTGCACGGCCTCTTGAGCGCCTGTGTCATAGTCCTTCTCGTTTATTCTCAGGTTCAATCGCAGTGATAGATGGTGATCATGAGGCTGTTACCGGTGTCCAGCGGCAGAAGATCACGAGCGCGTCTCTGTTAATCCATATGAGACGCACGCTCTTTCCTCCCTCTCTCTCTCGCACTGGTTGTTTGATTGGCGACTTGTGCTGTAGATTTCGGCTTCAAAGCTCACATCGGACAGTTCTCATTGGAGAGTGTGTAAAGACCGGGGATTCGGTTTGAGAGGAACAATAGCAGACTCTAGTGGAAAATACGGGTAACTGCATCAAACGCCTGACATCAAAGACTGCTGAACATTTCCTTTCTCCTAAAACCGAAGAAGTTGTAACAATACTTGATAAGGAGGACATTAGTATTTATATTCTATAATATAAACATACCAACCTCAACATGTTGCAAAATAATTTAGTCCTCCTACATAAAGCTTCATATATGGATGCACATTGTTTAGAAAGCAAGCATAAACAAAAAGAATAATTAATCCCTACACTATTTTTTTTGTGTGTGACGGTATATGCTAAATACTCAAGGTAAAACACCAATGAACAGAACAGAAGTGACGATCACTTATCCAAAACATACCTATAAAAAAGTTTAAATTAAGCCTGAGTATAACAACATGTATCTGGTAAACAAGGGAGATTAAGCTAGAACCCTAAACGGACTAATGTAGCTTGTTATAGATCCCTAAAAATATAACATATTGGCTAAATAAAGCTAACAGACTAAGATAAACTCTCTCCAAATATAGGACCATATTTGTGGAAAAAAGGGGGAGACACTAAAGCGGCTAGAAACCAGAAGATGGCGGGTTCTGGGAACAATACACATTAAGTGAGGTAAGACAGAAATACATTTTCTTGTACTATCAAATGCAATGTTAACTTTGGCAAACATGTAATGGTGTACTAGTTTTCTCAAATCAGACTGTGGCGCCATCTTCTGATAAAAGCCTTTTGAAATCTCCACCAAGAGATTTCTGATACCTTTTTTACTAAACTTTTTTTTAGTTTTATCAGTCTATTGTCATTAATGTATTTATTTGTTCATTGTTAATTAATTAAAGCTAAATATAAATATGAAAAGAAATCAAATATAATACTATATATAATTATAATGTAGGCTAACTAATAAAAATGACAAAAATGCACAACAAAATTACTAAAACTAAAGACATATGGCCCTAACTAAAATTACATTGAGTGCTGAAAATATAAAAATAAAGGCTAATTCATAATATGAATAAATATTGTAATAACAGAAATAATTCCAAAGTATAACTGCTAGTTCACAAATCTTAAAAGATTGATCATAGACACACCTTCTCCTTCTTGTTCTTTGAAAGTGACTGATATTGACAAAATGATCACATTTAACACTCTTAGGGAAATATGATTGCATTTTGTAATTATCATTTAAATCTGACTAATTTTCGAATTGTTTGTCGTAAAAAAAATATCTCTGAAAAATGTTATGGGGTTTTAAATCGGAATATGACTGTAATGCTCTTTGTGACCACTAGAGGCTCGCGCGCGCACACAAGAGGACACGTGTGCAGTGCACACAACAGTAACAGCAGGGAAGTTTAGTCTGTACATTGTGTACAAACCTTGACAGCGGGGTACTGAGCACTTTTACTTTGTATTCCAAACATTATAGTGAAGTCTGTCAGTGCCTAGCAAGTCTGTGTATAATGTGGGAATAGCTGTTCAGGCCCCTTTGTCTTTAAGGTTTAGTATGCAGGACTGACTTTTGCAAGCAGGGGAGACTGGAACAAACTGCAGGCTGCATACGAGATTAGATTTCCCAGCAGTTTCCAGTATACTCAGAACTCCTCAGAGACATTTCTTTCTGCATATTTTTAATTTTTCTGTAAACTGTATGTAGTTTATTTGAAGCTCCAGAGATGTATGGCCTCTGGAATGTAATCTAGAATAAATTGTATTATTTAAAATGACCATGCCTGCCACAGACTTTCTCCAATTACTTCTTATCTTCTAGCTGCATCTTGTTACTGACTGCAGTTTTAATACTGAAAACCTCTTTTTATAATAATCTCTGAAGCTATGTTGTGTTTATGTAAAAGTCTATTATAGATAATGTGTAGGAGTTGTCATATTGTGTCTATTTGTTGATTGTACATTTCTGATACTTATAATACTCTTAAATGGAGATATGCGTTCAAGGGGATAGTCTGTGTGACTCTGTTCATGCTATATGTGTGATGTTGAACTGGGCCAGTGTGTCACTATATTGTAATGGATGATGTAAAGTTTCCTATCAAAGAGCGCTGTGTGTTTGGAACAGAAGGCCATTGATAAAGAAAGAGTATGTCTCAGCCTATCATGATAAGGATATTGTTTTGAATAATCCAATCTTTCTTTCTTTTTTCTTTTAATCTTTCTTTCATCAAATGACAGTTTATATATAAGTTTGAGCTTAGCAATAAGAAATCTTTTATGTTCATCAAGGCTGCATTTATTTGATAAATAAATAAATAAGTAAATACATGTAATATTTTAATAAATTGTCCTGTCATGGAAATGCTAAACGTTTGTGCCATTGCGCCAAATGTCTAACGTGCTAACACTGAAACATTTCTTATTAATATCAGTGCTGAAAACAATTGTGCTGTTCAATATTTTTGTGAAAACACAAATTTCTTAAGAATTTTGTAGTAATCGAATTTTTTAAGGGAAAGTATTCGAAAATATTTTTTAAACAATGTAGAAGTCTTGAACAATTTAATGCAATTAATTGCTGAATAAAATGATCACTTTCTTTAAAACGTTGAAGTTAGCTTTCTTTGTTTGTTTGTTTATTTGTCTGTTTACAATTCTAAGTTGTTTGAGTGCCAAATTAATAGTTCGATTTGTGTACCACAATGCCTTTCAGAAATAATCTATAACCAAAATGTTGCAATTGTGTTTACAATGCACTGCACATGTTAGACTTAAGTCCTATTTGAAAATGTTATTGTTAAAATAAACCAGCCCATCTTATGTTTTTATTTATTTTTAAGCGTTCAGTGTGTTTTAGCCTATTTTTTTTTAGCTATTACTAATATATGTATTAATCACGTCATATTAAACAGCACGGATGCTGTATGATCTGAACACCTGTCCGGCGACTGGAGTCGGAGGCGCGTCCACAGAAGCAAGAGCGTGGGAAGCGAGCGCGCGCTCTGAGAGCGACGCACAGACAGAGCGAAGCAAGGGAGGATATTACCCGCCTTTACCGCATTACAGTGCGTATGGGAGAATCACACTGCATCATATGTGGCCAAACCATCAACGACACAGGTAAGAGAGTTATCCCTGCGCTGTCATGGTTAATGAATTACAAGAAACTGGCCTTGTACCACAGGAGACAAAAGCAGTCTAGATTTGTGTTTCTTAAATACGGCCGCTCGCGCATCTCGCGTGCTTCATCCTTTCTGCGCATCGCTGAGTGATGCGGTCTTATTTCTGCTGCTCTGCGCAAATGACCACAGCCTGAAGAGACCGGCAATATCTCGCAAAACGGTATAAATATAAAAGCAGCCTCATTTAAAGCCACCAGCCATATTTAGATGGATAAACTCGGGCGTTTCGAGGCTGTCAAGTTGTTAGTTGTTTTTAAGGCCGAATGTTGGCCAAGGATGCTGTAGGAAGTTAAAGTGTCATCGCCCCATCCAGAACGCTTCTTGGAGCTCAAGGATATTGTGCGAACACGACTAACATTTGCTGCTGCCTTTCATTGCACGAGGAACCTTAAGGCCACAGTTGATGGTAAATATTGCATTATGATATAATTAGCTGTCTCAGGATGTTAGTTTTGCCTGTGTGGACAAAATAACTTTGACATCTAGGGTTAGCAAATCATCTTGATATTGGCAGTAAGTATCTAAAGTAAGTATCAAACATTCTGATATATCTGAAAATCAATCTGGGACTCTGCTTGCATTGTTGTGATTGTGTACAATTCTGTTTGATCTTTGACTTCATAATATAAGTGGGCCGACTGGGACAAGGTTTCCATTTATAATCTTTTACTGCAGCTTTGGGAAACTCAGAGGAGCTGAGTTAGTCCACTAACCAAACTATTTTTTCCCGTCATGAATTAAAGATGCAAAGCTGCCCACGTCAGATGATATCTGTGGCCATGTGACCTGGCCTGGGCCCATAATACCAATGAGTTGGACCGTGCTCTGAATGATCTAGAGAATGTGTAAGTCATCCTTACCATTCAGCAGTCTTTGTCATATTGTGTTGCAATCATTCATGGAGTTATTTCATAAAGCTTAGTAGCTGGCATCCTGACTAAAGTTTTTTTTATAGTGATTAATAATTTCTAAACAGTCATTTAATGAGAACAGTCTCAGATTAAATCTTGGATTTGTTAGACCAAATGGTACTTCCTGCATTTTAATCAGTAACATAATCTAGTAGCCTACATTTAAAAAAGTGAATGGATATTACAAATGTAGTCAAGTCACCATTATTTATATAGCGCTTTATACAATAGAGATTGTTTCAAAACAAGTAACTCTACACATTAGTAAAAAGAAATCAACAGAACCAATAATGCAAACTTAAAATATAATAGCATTTCATGCAAAATGATATTTTTTAGAATTTATGTTTTGAAGAATATTAACATAGATGGTTGTGCTATTTTTGCACTATTTATATATTTTTATTTTTTTAGTATAGCTCAACTGCATCAAACCTAGTTCTGTTTTTTAGTTCAGTGTCCATTATCTGTAAATCGCAGTGACTTCATCACACCAGTAGATGCTGATATTCCACTTATTTTCTACTGCTAGCTTGTGTGTAATCCTTCAGAAAACAGCTATTTATCACTATTTAACATGACACTTTTTATATATATATATATATATATATATATATATATATATATATATATATATATATATATATATATATATATATATATATATATATAATGTTGCTGTATTCTATTTATTTATGTATTTAAATAAGAGGAATTTGTCTACAAATGACCACATGCTATTACCTGCACACCCCCCTCACCACCTATAGAGGTATTTTCTGCCATATGGTGAATTTTGAAGAAATCCTTTTACTTAGCAATATGTTAGCTGTGGCTCAATCCTGTGGATACTCCCACTGGGCCTGCAATTAAAACAGCATTAGAGAAACCTGTGATTCTCTCTCAGCACCTTCTGCCACTTAAAAGAAAATTTTAATGGGAAGAAAGCTCACATTTCTTGGTCAATTTTATGTAAATAGGTCCAAAAACAAAAGATGAATTAGGATATTTAGGAAGATTGATTGACTTGCTGCTTAATATCCAATACGTCCTTAATGACTGCACTGAATTAAGGTCAAGAGATGACATATAATACGTCATTTCTTGCACTAGCATTCCCATCTTTCCCCTCCTCCAAAGCTCAGATTCACCTACTCTCAGGTTTCTCACTCTGCAATGGGATGCTCACCTTTTACTTCTCAGGGTTTTGTTTCCAGAGGTGCTATTTTAAGCTATGCAACAGCAGCTTTTTCCAGAGGGGGGCAAGGCAGGGTGAGAGAGGTGCGTATGGAAGCGGAGTCTGGCCCAGTGCTGATTAGAAATGTTAGACGTTGGAAGGAGAGAGAAAAGATGTCAGACGGGGCCTCGTTCTAGTTTTCAATATCTGTCTGGCTCTGTTTCTTCCTCAGAGAGGACAAGAAAATGAGAAAGACCAAAACAATGGGGTCAGCTGAAACATTTGGTTGTATTTTAGAGCAGTGTGTTTTAGGAGACGGCTACAGGGACTTGTGTCTGTGTGCATGAATGGAGAGCTAATGGAAGATTTTTATAGCCCCTAAAGTGCTCTTCAGCTGAGTCAAGGCAGTGGATAGTTATGGATTCAGACTGGACTAAAACAAGGAGGGCACATAACTAGCTGCATCTACATTGATTTTTTTTTTTTTTTGCAGAGTGGTACAAGACACAACTTTATCCCAGCAATGAGTCAAGAGGCCTTGCTGGGCACATTTACACAAATTAGGTTTATTAATTGATTGTTATAAATGATGGGTTATAAATGACGTATATCAGTATTTGCTAGGCCCCCATATTAAGATAATTTAAGCCATTACATTATTTTGCATTGTACTTTACATGGAAGTGGCTTTCGAAGTCAATATATTGTTTGCTTCACTTCCATGTCATTGAACATCTCTGGCCTACAGTTCACACTGAATCATTTTGTGATCAATTTGTCTGATCAAGGTTGACTTAAAGGTGTGTGTATATATATATATATATATATATATATATATATATATATATATATATATATACATACATATATATACATATATATATATATATATATATATATATATAAATATATATTACTAAAATATATTAAATTATATATTAAATTAACTATTAAGTTTTATAATTGTAAATATCTATAAATATATAATAAAAATACATTGTATATATTTAATAAAGTAAATGCTATTCTAGAAGTCAGATATGTAATGTTTAATAAAATATTACAAAATATTTAATATATATGATATTAAATATTTGTACATCATTTGAAATGAATATGTAATAAATGTATTAAATGTAATAAATATGTAATAAAATAATAATAAATAAATGTTCCTGGACTGCTCTCTACCACTGTAACTCTGTAACACTGTAATGTAATTTTCATGAGACAGTAGAGATTATCAGTTAATATCATTTTAGAGATCACAAAGTGACCCATGCATCTCACTGCATGACTCACTCCTGTTTCATTACTAAGCTCTTCCTGTCTGATGCACTCTGAATATTTTATCGTGGCCCAGTTGATAAATAGCCAACAAAATCATTGAATGTATTTGTATTTGCCACAACTTCAGTACTGATTCAGATGTCCTGTTTGATCTACTGTAGCGCTCCCCTCTGCCTTTCCAGCAATGGCTTAAGCCTCTTATGACTTATGACTTATGTACAACATCAAAGCGTTTGCAATGCATTATACATTTGCATCCTTATTCTTCTTGTTTCAAATCATTCAAGCATTATAGGCACAATTGGAACTGTCTGTAACAGTCTTCCACTGGCTTTTTGCTTCCTTCTGTGTCTGTGCTGTTTCTCTCTGTGACTTTTAGCAGGGCACACATGGTGCCCTGCACCCGCAGGGAGACCACTGGCTCTGTGAAGCCAGCAGCCCTGCACCTGCACATACTGTGTATATATATAGATATATATATATATATGTATGTGTGTGTGTGTGTGTGTCAGAGTATATATACACATACATACAGTTGACATGTTTTTAAAAGAGTTGATTTTTTTTTTTAATTACAAGAATTACAAATATCAAAACTGGACAATGAACCATAACCACTTTCTTGAACAATATTATCAAAAGTCAAAAGCATACAATGCAATCAAATCCTTTACCAATGTTAAATAAAAGCTGGGTTAAATATAGTTCAAAACAGATACATTTGTTTGAAAAGTTGTGAATGAATACAAAAAGGAAAAAGACTTCCATTGACTGTCATTGTGAGTCATTTAAAAGTATTTCTTTTCAGTATAAATTTGGGTGCTGATTTCTTTAAATATCAGATAAAACATAGACATCAGAGAGGCTCTTAAATCATGTGTTGACACAGGTTTTACATTGTACATAATAAATATGATGTTGAAAAGGGTTATAATATAACTTTTATGTGGCTTCTTGTTTGATTTACAGTATTGTTTATGGCTGAAAGGAGGTAATCTTTTAAAAGAGGACTTATTATTTATTTTAGTACAGAACCATTGAACTCTTTGGGGATTTGTTTTGTTAAAACTCATTGAATGACAGATGTTTGAGGTCCCAGAGTAACAGAGGCTAAAAACCCTAACCATTAACTTACTAGACTGTGAGAGCAGTATTTGCGAACCTTCGTTGAAGGCACACTTACAATGAAGTAAAGCTGTATTGTACCTGATTGGCTGGTAATTTTCACATTAAGTTAGTTAATTTGTCAATATAAAGAACCTGTTAAAAAGAGGTTAATGATAGTCAGATGGCTCTACATACATTTCTGTTTGATATTTAGTTTCATTCTAGATAGTATGTTCTGAAATATTTAAAGGGGTCATATGACGTTGCTAAAAAGAGCATTATTTTGTGTATTTGCTATAATGCAATGTGTTTATGCGGTTTAAGGTTAAAAAAACCACATTATTTTCCACATAATGTACATCATTGTTGCTCCTCTATGCCCTGCCTTTCTGAAACGTGTAGATTTTTACAAAGCTCATTGGTCTGAAAAGCAAGGTGTGCTCTGATTGGCCAGCTATCCAGTGCGTTGTGATTGGCTGAATGCCTCAAGCGTGTGATGGAAATATCACCACACTGTGATGTCGTTTCCTGGCACGACCAGACAAAAACATTAAACCCATTATAAACAAGGCATTTGTTGCATCCAGTGGGGACATAATTACTGATTATAATGACTTATACTGTCTTTTTACGCATTGAGTTGTGTATCGTGCTGCGAAAACATAAAACCATGTCTGAATTTGTGATCGGAGAAATGACAAACATCAAGCGCTGCTCTACATTGCTTAAAACTCACTTTTAATAAATATGAAAACATACTTACAGGCTGTGAATCAGAAGAGCCAGACTGTCCTTGCAAAGTTGGAACTGACTCACTTTATAGAAACAGACACCGGCATTGTAGGCTACTCTCACAGGAAACAGTCCTCATCCTCCGTAAAATGCACTGCACACATCTGAATATTTGGGTTAAACTGTTTCGGAACATTGTTGTAAATAAAACTTAACCACTGATTTCTAATTGTGTCCTCTTTTGGAAGACCAAACAAAGAGGTTTCGCTTTCACAACGAAACAGCGTCTCCAAAACATTGCTGCGGTGGCAGCAGCAACAATACTACAGACAGAATAAATGTTACACTTTCTTTCTTTGCATATACATTTGGGTGGCGTTATGCAAATCTTCCCACATCGTGACTTAGACATGTGGGGCGTGTTTAAATAAGCCATTTATGAGTACATGGTGACTCTTAACTTTTATAAAGAATATCTCTTCGGATTTGAGACTTTAGTCTTTGCAACTTTAAAGATCTTCTTTATGCACCAAGAGCTTGTAGCACTCCTAAGAGAAAGGAAAATGTTAAATTGCATTATATGACTGAGAAAAAAAAAGCATATAGAGATTTTAGTTTTTTTTGCTGTCATCAACAAAACACCAGTAAGAGTAATACTTCATAAATGTGATCATTTCAACATTATATTTCAGCAGGATTGCATGTCATTACATTTTTTATAAGTAATGAAGTAAACATGTAAAGACGCATTAAAGGAAAAGGAAAAGTTGAAGCAAAAAAAAAAAAAAACTTATCACTGGTGAACAGGTGACATAATGTTATATTTTTTCAAATCTGTTGTGATCAGGAACCAGTCTAATTTATATCTTGGATAGCATGAGTGTGTGTACATCTAAAGTTTACATGCCAAATTTAAAGCCATTTGGACAATTTATTTTCCACTGGATTACAATCAGTCAAGTTAGCCTATAGAAAATCAATAACTCTCTGATCAAATTAGCAATGGAGTCATCTGATATGACACATTATCACATTGCAGCTTGTTCAAGGGTGGGGGGTCTTTATTAGATCCGTATATCCCCTTGGGATCACAGACAGCCAGCAAGCCCTGGAATTTCCCCATCAAAATCTGCTCAGGTGGAAACACCTGTCGCAGCAAACCATGAAGAAAACATGACACATGCCTTGCCTTGTTCTCTTGTGTTAATGGAAATAAATGGACAATAACAAGCCATCTTTAGAGAGATGAAAGGATCGGAGGTCAGGTGTAAGGTTTGTTTTTACTTCCAGGTGCACTTGATGTTTTTAGAAATTGAATTTAGCCTTCTATAGAACTGCCTGACAGCTTGAAATAGGTCTCTATGTTCTTATTAATGTGGTTTCACATGTGTTAAGACTGACGTTGAGTCCCTTGGGAAATATAGCTCAGGGATATTACAGGTGATTCTTCATTTATGTTAGCTGCCCTGCAATTACCGTGAGATTCTGCCTTCTGTATCAGTGTCAGGCAGTCGGTCACAAAGTAGGATGGTGTGAAAAAATGAAGACTAATTCCTGTTGGGAAACTTGAGCCTCGGGGCTTGAGGGGAGGGAGGTTTCGGCAAAGAGAAGTGAGGACTGTTTAAAAAAGACAAAAACAAATCTAATTTTCAAAATGTTCTATTGTAAATCATTTTAAAATGTAAGTAATTACTGTGATGATTTGGAGCTCACAGCTCGAGAAACATTTCTTATTATTATCATCATCAAACAGCTGAGCTGCTTACTACAGTATTTTGTGGAAACCATGACCCAAATGATTGTCAAAAGTTTGACAATTTGACAGTTTAATTCCAAATTCCAATTTATTATAAAGGTTGTAAGGTTGTTTTAATATATATGTGTGTGTGTGTGTGTGTGTGTGTGTAGAGAGAGAGAGAGAGAGAGAGACAGAGAGAGAGGTTGATGATAACGGGTACGCATAACTAGACTTCGTCTTTTTAATAACATGAACTACATGTAAACTAACACCTTATGTATTCTGAAAAAGTAAAGAAAAAAAATAGAATGGATAAATGTATATAAATGGCCGTTTAACAATCACATTGTAAAATAGTGCATTAGCTATTCTTGATTAAAGTTATTTTTTCCCACATATTAGGGACACAGACAGCATCATTTGTCAGCTGACAGGGAGAAACAATGAGAAAAAGGCGAGAAAGGAGTGGGAGACGAAAGTCTGTCACTGTGTCTCCATTCTCAATATCTATCCTTCATCCCTCATTTCTCCCGTTATAAGCAGATGGATAGTAGGAAGAGGAGCTCCTTGGAGTCTGGCATGGTGTCCATTGTGGGCTTTTGATATTTAAACTCGCCCTCATCTGCCCTCAGGGGACGCCCGATTGTCTCCATTGTTCAAGAAAAAGTGGGCCAAGAAAGAGGAAAAATAAAGAGAGGGGGATCAGATTGACATTAAAGGGGAGGGAAAGATTGGTAATATAAAAAAACATAAGAAAACAATATTTGAATGACAGTCTTTTCTGGTTCAACCATTTGTATCAAAGTGTGTTTTGTGGAGAGCACCAAGTTTGAGTGTGATGGACAGGAGCACAGAGAAACCACAGCAAGGGAATTTCCCCCCATCCTGAGAGGGTGAAGCAAATAATGGCAGTTTATGTTTAAATAATGCCGTTTATGACAGCAAATAAGGAAGATTAGAAAAAAAGTGTGTGTGGCGAACGAGCAAGCTGTCAGGTACTGAAATAACAAAAAAATTACAGTAGACAACCTGCTAGACAATAAATAAATAAATATACATTGATATAATCCTTTATTAAATATGGAAGAACAAATAAGTATCCATTTTCCAACACTCCCCTAATTTGTGTTTACAGTTTTGAGGTTATAAATGCTCAGTTTGTACAAATCATTTAATTTCATGTCTCACCTCACCTCATTGCTCCGTGACATGAACAGAAAGCGCAGATGCATGGGAGAGAGAATGATTTTCTGTGCCAGATGTATGCTGTGGGGTTTTTAGGGAAAGACCAGCCAAACTGCACACGCTCCCTTCTGTACCTCTTGCTGCACACAAACTGAAAACACAGGCCACACAAAGGAGTATCAAATATGATATTAGACTATGAGACAACAGCTCCTGCTAAATATGCAGAACATTTGTTATGAAATTATTAAACAAAATGAGATTATGATGAATAGAAAATCTTTTCTGAAAATGAATCAGTGCTTTAGCAAATTGGAATATATAGACCTATGGGAAAATGTAATTATTAATTTGTTTATGAATATGTCCCAAATTTTAGAACTACTTTTTTTTTTTTTTTGCTTTTAATTTTTAATTAACCAAGGTTTTGTTGCCATACACATTTAAACGACATCTGATAAACCATTAGTGTGTAACCTGAATTGACATGATTTGAACTGAAAACAGCGAGACTTTAATTATTCATTTGTACATTTGCTGAATGAAATCATAGATCTGTTAGCTTACAGTAAGTAAAATTTGGCCTCATAATATCAGATTAATATATTTATAAATGTGTTTTTGTGTGTGTGTGTGTGTGTGTGTGTATGTATATATATACATTAGTTATATTTTATTTATTTGATTTTAATTAATATACAAACAGACATATTTCATTTATAATATTTCTAAAAAAAAAAAAAGCTGTATTTGCAGCTCAAAAATAATAATAGCTGTTTGAACGAATGAAGAAGTGCTCAAGAAATTACTACTTCAGGATTTGGCAATGATTCAAATATTTCAGCATTTATCCCAGCTTAGCGCTAACTCTGTTGTGCCCCACAAAATACAGGTCATATTGACCTCAGGCCAAATAAGGGCTATTCAAGTCCTGTCATTTAAGTTGTGTTTAGAGTCTTAGTTATGCTGCAGCTTTTCATTTATGATGTTTTAATTAGGTCATCATGGGCTAGTGGCTAATGTGTTCAGACAGTCCTATCCTGAGCGCATTGCTAAATGGCTAATCTCAGCAAAGGTCAGGAAATGAGGGTTTGTTAATGTGATTTGTCTATCAACCATCAGTCTCAGTTTCTTCTCCATTGTATCACTCTTTCTCTTCTCCTTGCATCGCTGTTAATTAGAATAGCATCTCCATTTAATGCATTTGAATCGATCTGTTTGTCATTGTGATTGCTTTCAGATGACACAGATTGCTCTTTATCTCGGTGAGGTTACGACATAGAGTTTATTTTTCCTTCTCCAGGGCCATTACCTAAAGGTCAGTGTCACCACGGCTGTTTTGAAGGTCATTACATGCAGAAGTGTCACACTGTTGTGCCTTTTGGCTTTCATGCCTGTGAGTCACCCAGAAGGTGATTGTGTTTATGACCTAATACATCATTGCAGGTTAGCTTGAAATACCAGGGTTTCATTTAAATTTGAGAATATTAAATTAAGATTAGTTTCGATGACGCAGTTGCTCGCTGAGATGTAAAAGCCAAAGATGAATGTGGTGGGTAAGGGCGAACAAACATGGGGGAGGGGAATGCCATTATAAATTTATGTTGACAAGACATTTAATTTATGTGTGTCAAATGGAGAGACATTTTTCAGAAATGGTGTTTTTATAGGGATCTATTTAATATCTCAGTTCTGCATGTCACTCTCCATCAAGCTCATAGTGCACCATAGTGCACTTTAAGTGCTGATTCTTATAAGGATTCTGTCTGCCTGCTACATGTAGGTCAGATTCAGAGCTTCACCTAATGTTCACAGAACCTGCTTGTTGTATTAGAGAACAACTCTCTTTATCACATTTCATCATTTAATTAATCACTGCTTCTTTAAAACAGCCTAAAATGTCTAGGTGAAAGTGTTATGCTGATACTTTTAAGATTCATGGGTTTTCTTGGCCGCATTTGTTCCATCTAATTAGCTGAGATGTGATAACCTTGGTTTGGCACAAGTGTTTTGTCCCTAGAAATAATAAGCATGCCTGCAGGTGTTTCTCAGGGGGGGTGTCTGTAATTTGACGCATCTAAAATAACCTTATGGTAAGCAGTGACGCTTTTATCCTTGTCTTTTCCCACGCCTCTGAAGGGGATGAGACTGCAGTCATGATGACACTCTTTCTTTCTTTTATATATATATATATATATATATATATATATATATATATATATATATATATATATATATATATATATTATATTATATTATATTTATACTCATAAAAAAATATATGGGTGGATGAACATGACTGCTAATAATTTATTTCTATTGAGACAGTTGTAATGTTACAATTGATTTCTATTTCAAATAAAAACTGTTCTTTTGAACCTTCATCAAAGAATCCTGAAAAAAGTATCACAGTTTTTGCAAAATTATTAAGCAGCACAACTGTTTTAACATTGAAAATAATGAGAAATGTTTCTTAAGCACCAAATTGGCATATTAAAATGATTTTTGAGGGTCACGTGACACTGAAGACTGGAGTAATGATGCTGAAAATTCAGCTTTGCCACCAGAGGAATAAATTACATAAAAAAATATTGAAATAGAAAACAGTTATTTTAAATTCTAAAAGTACACAGTGTGTATCAGTCTCTCCTCTCTTCCTTCTCTGCAAATGTCTTCACGGCTAAAACATCCTACTACCACAACAAAATTAACAACTGTTGTGACGCTCGGACACTCTTCAAGACTTTCTCTTCTCTTCTAAATCCGCCGCCACCACCTCCTACATCGACTCTTACAGCGGACAACTTTGCAGTTTTCTTCACAAATAAGACAAGATCCATCAGTGACCAATTCACCACACCGCAGACTGAGGACAACTTCACAATGACCGACGCACACTCTTTCTCCTCCTTCTCCCCACTCTCAGAGATGGACGTCTCCAAACTTCTCCTATCCAATCATCCTACTACTTGTCCACTTGATCTGATCCCCACTCACCTCCTTCAAGCGATCTCTTCTTCAGTCATACCTTCGCTTACTCACATTATCAACTCCTCTCTTCACTCTGGAACATTTCCCTCAGCATTCAAGCAGGTTCGGGTAAGCCCACTGCTCAAGAAACCATCTCTAAAAAACTACTACTTGAAAACTACAGACCGGTATCCCTTCTTCCTTTCATTGCAAAGACACTTGAGCGAGCTGTGTTCAACCAGCTTTCTATGTTCCTTGTACAGAACAACCTCCTGGACAGCAACCAATCTGGCTTCAAAAGTGGCCACTCAACTGAGACTGCTCTGCTCTCGGTTACTGAAGCCCTGCTTCTAGCAAGAGCAGCTTCAAAATCCTCGGTACTCATCTTACTGGACCTGTCTGCTGCTTTTGACACTGTTAATCACCAGATTCTCCTGTCCACCCTGAACTGCACTCCTGTGGGTTAAGTCCTACCTCTCTGACAGATCCTTCAGTGTGTCTTGGAGGGGTGATGTTTCAAAATCACACCACCTTGCTACTGGGGTTCCTCAAGGCTCAGTACTTGGACCACTTCTCTTCTCCATCTACATGACATCATTAGGATCTGTCATTCAGAAGCATGGCTTTTCATATCACTGCTACGCTGATGACACCCAACTCTACTTCTCATTCCAGCCAGACAACCTGACGGTAGCTGCTCGCATTTCAGCCTGTCTGAGTGACATTTCTAGCTGGATGAATGACCCTCACCTTCAGCTTAACCTTACGAAGACCGAACTCCTGGTGATTCCAGCTAACCCATTGCTTCATCACAACTTCTCTATACAGCTGGGTTCATCAACCATTACTCCTTCGAGGACAGCCAGAAACCTAGGAGTTGTGATGGATCATCAGTTAAGCTTCACAGACCACATTGCTACAACGACCCGGTCCTGCAGGTTTGCCTTATACAACATTAGGAAGATTAGACCCTTCCTGTCAGAGCAAGCAACCCAACTTCTTGTCCAAGCTCTTGTTCTCTCCAGACTGGACTATTGTAATGCTCTCCTGGCGGGCCTTCCTGCATGTACTGTCAAGCCTCTGCAATTGATCCAGAATGCAGCAGCGAGGGTTGTCATCAATGAGCCAAAAAAAACTCACGTTACTCCTCTCCTCATCAGGTTACACTAGCTACCAGTAGCCGCTCGCATCAAATTCAAAGTACTGATGCTTGCCTACAAGACGACCACTGGCACTGCACCAACTTACCTAAACTCACTGGTTAAATCTTATGTGCCCTCCAGAAGTTTGCACTCTGCAAGTGAACAACGCCTTGTGGTGCCATCCCAAAGAAGTTCAAAATCACTCTCACTGACCTTTTCCTGGACTGTGCCCAGCTGGTGGAATGAACTTCCAATCTCAATTTGTACAGCTGAGTCTTTACTCATTTTCAAGAAACATCTAAAGACTCATCTTTTTCACCTGCACTTAACCAACTAACACTAGCACTTTTCCTTTTCTTGTCTTTTCATAAAAAAACAACAAAAAAAAAACAACCTGGCTATGCGTTCTATACTAGACTAATTGAGACTTGTCATGGCACTTGTATACTATTGTTGTTCTCTTGTTGACCTGACTGCTTCTATTGTTCTCATCTGTAAGTCGCTTTGGATAAAAGCGTCTGCTAAATGATTAAATGTAAATGTAAAACAATTTCACAGTATTGTTGTTTTTACTGTATTTTTGATCAAATAAAGGGAGCCTAAGCATAAATGCTTTTAAAAATATATATTAGGTAATTCGACCTGTTCTTTCTTAGTCTGAAAGATAATGCAATAAGTTAATTTCCTGTAATTAGTTCCATAGTCTGTATAGTATCCAGAGACACACCATGTCAGGGATCGGGCAGACCCGGTTCCAACCAATCACCAGCGCTCACTCTCTCCTGAATTGTACTCACCAGCACCTGATCTCTATTACCCCTGCACTATAAAACACCTCCGGAAACCCCAATGCATGGTCAAGCCTCCAACAGGGATCGACCTTGTGAACTTGTCTCCGACTCACCTCGTCTTCACGAAGACTCCTGCTGTAAAGTTTTCCTGTCTCCAGAACGCTCTAGGCATATTCCGTGATCTGAACTCCCCTACGTGCCTTGATATCTCCTGAGTGCCTAAGTGATCCTTCGACTATCGAACTCCCACTGCAAGAGAAGAGATAAGGATTGGAATCTCGTATTGTGTGGCTTTGACGTCTCGATATATAAGCATACTCACCTGGCTTTCATAGAAGCATACTCACCCGGCTGCCACGGACACGAACTCCAGAGACCCCGCACCAAGTTTGCACTTCCTTCCCTCTCACTATTCCCATATTGTAAATAAAGACTGTGTTGAATCCACTTACCTCTGCCTCCGAGTACTAACCTGACACACCAGTCCATGTAGTTGTATTATCAATATTCCTTTATAGATACTGACTTTGTTTTGCAAGCGGCTAAAAATCTGAATAAACCAATGTAAATTTATTTAGTCTTTTTGAAGGACCCTCAGCCATCCCTGTGAGACCTATATAGGGTTACAAGTCTCTATCAGTGTTTTCATACAGAACAGGTGGTCCCAACGGGAGGTTACATCATTAAGTCCCCTCATATTAGTTCATAGGCTTAAACCGTGTGTTATGTCATACTGTAAAAAGGAAGCTTTGAATTGATGTAGTAGGAAATCTTGTGGATAAAAAAAATCAGCTTTCTTTATTTGTGCATATTATTTATCTAAAACAGATGTTATGATCTCCATGGCACAGATGGCTTGTCTTGGTTCGTAATTACGTATTCAGGACTGTCTTGTGGTTCTGGAGTGCAGCTGCTTTGCCCCATTGTATTCTTAGATGTTGGTGCATGTGTGCGAGTTTGGTGGGGATACACACAAGCTCTGGCAGGTGACCAAAGCTTTCCCTCTCTTGTCCAGATTTCTTGAGGGCAGATCGGGACTCAGCCAGCAATTAACTGAAGAAATGACAACACCTCCTGTTGATAGAGGCTCCTGAAAAGCCAAGGGGGGGGGGGGGGGGGGGGGGGTTAAATGGGCCTAGGCAAGACAGCCACCGTTTGACCGACAAGTGAGGAAGGGCTTTTTGTTAACACTCACTCTGATTCAGCCTTCTGTCACTGAACCGTGACCCCAGGGGTTAACACACTTGATGTCAGACCTGGGGTTGACTCTTCAACTGACACAGTTAAATGTTCAGAGCCCTGATCTGTGGCATGGTTCATCATGATCCACATGTTTTCGATGTCTGGCCCACAAAATTTCGGTTTATAGGTTATGTGTGTGTATAAACACATGTGCCTTTTCTCAAAATGTTTCACTGAAACAGATCAGAAATCTCACATCAGTTTGACACCATAGTCATCTAAGTCTTTTGTTTGGGAGGAATCTTTTGTACAAATCTTTGATATTCGTATATGGTTGGCTTGTATCATGTGAGAGAATTATCATTTTTATTATGATGTCATTAATTGAGTTTATTCTGACTATTATGGTGTAATTTAGAGAATTTTTCCTATTTAAAAAAACACATTTAAAAAGTTTATACTCGTACAGCTGGCTTGCATAGTGTGAGAAGTCTCACAAGCAATACAAATAATTTTTTATATAAAATTTAGTATTGTGAAATATTATTTTCATTCATTCATTCATTCATTTATTTGATTAGATATAATGTAGACAATATAATACAAAAGATATTTCTATATTTGTAACACACACACAATGCTGTTTTCTTTTTAAACGTTTATATATATATATATATATATATATATATATATATATATATATAGTAAGAAAGTTGTATTGTGTAATCTGTATCGTGAATTTTATCGCATCTTAAGTTAAGTGAATTGTTACATCCATATATGCTACTAGTTTTTTACATATCTTTTTTTATTCGGGCGAGTTAAAGTAATTTTGGGCTAACAAAATCTGAAGAATGCCTGCCCCAAGAGCTTCTAGGGAATCCAAAAATTTGGTGAGCCCTGCAGAACCAGTTTCATAAGTATGAATATAGATATTTAGCATCATTTGTGTTGATTTAATTTCCCTTTTTTGACCAGCTGCTTCCTTAGCTGTTTTCTCTCTTATTTTCTGTAATTCTCTGTCTCTGTCTTTATGCGATCTGTTAAGTAGTACTTCAGAGAAACTATTTACATCATTGAGAACATTCTGATCCAAACACTTTGACTTTTACACCTCTAATAGCCCTGCTGTTCAGAGTCTTCATTGAATTACGGAGTCTACCCATGTTCCTGCTTAAGCTAACCCATGTAACTCTCTCTGTGGTGCACGCTTCAGTGTGTGCGGTATCGGCTGAGCACACAGAAAACAGTGAAGTAAGGGAGGACTGTCTCAAGAGTTGCAAGACTAATGTGGATATATCTGCTTGCCTTCGGCAGCAGCTGTTCTGAAGGGCTGCCATAAATCTGACCCTCAGACCGGCTCTGTACACAGCAGGATAAGAGGAGAAGGTTCTTTGGATCAATGGAGGGTGGGACAGATAAGGACAGAATGTGTGTGGAGAGGTTTGGACCTGATAAACGAAAGACCAGCTGTCCCCAAGAGCTGCCAGACCTCATCAACGGGATCAGAGAGAACTTGTTCTCTTAAAATGACTTCTAGGCCTGCATTAGATACAGCATCAATATTAAAGGGATGGTTCTTCCAAAAATTATAATTCTGGCATCATTTACTCACCCTCAGGTCATTCCAGACTTCTGAGAAACACAACAGAAGAAATTTTGAAGAACTGTCTTGGAGTTACAATGACTTACATTCTACTTACAAAACAAAAGAAAACAAAACAAAAACATTGTTCCACAAAATATATAAAAACATACATTTAAGGAAGAGTAATTACAATGTTTATTTTGGGTGGACTACTTAAATTATATATGCTTGGCTAAATGAGCAAATCAGAATAGTTAAAATCTATTCGGAGTCAACTCACTCTTTGTGTTATGGGTTTAGTATATATCGGAGGTATCAACTGGCTCATTTGTGATGAATAACGCCTCTTATTGGCTAAGGAAGTGATATTATTTTAAATTGTAATAATATTTCAACTTTTATTGCAGTATTTTTCATCAAATAAAAGCAGCCTTAGTAAGCATAAGAGAAACCTTACTGAGTCCCAAACAGTAGCGTATGAACTGTTTCATCGTGAACTGTTTATTTTACTGTCCTTAGAATAAATGCGAGTGACACTGCCATTATGTTGATCTGGCTATACACACAGTTTTATCCCGGTTCCACAAACAAGTGCTCGAAAGCTGCTGGTTTACATGACCAATCATGCCAGAGTGGGATTCACTCCAGTGGGACTCACATGGACTCATTTCAACTCATTACTGACAGCTTTTGTATTTGGCCTCTCTCATAAACTTGGCAGGTCCCAGTCGTCCCAAGTGTGCTCTTCAGCCCTCTCGTTAGTCCGTAATGAGCCGCCCCGTTGATTGCTGAGAAAGAAGAAAAACAAAAACAACAAAATTGTTCATTTCCCCCGACACAGACAAAGGAGGTCTTACTTTGCTCAAACAGCCATGATGCTCCACTGTTGGTTCTCTTTGTTTTACTCATGTCCTGTCCTGTCCTGGAGGACCACAAACAACAAGAGCCTTTCTATCTTTCTCAGAACATCCATATTCCTCTGTCTTTTCTTCTCCTGTCATCTCTTTCTCTTCTTCTGCCCCCTCTGCTGCTCTTGCTCTTTTTAACCCGTGCCCCTCCAAATCCCTCTGCCTTTGTATCCCTCAAGCTGGTTTAAATATTTAAACAATCCAATTAGCATTACACCTGATGCAATTGAAAGATGGGCCCTTTGTGGCTGTATGCTCTGGCATGGCAACACAACAGGAATGTCTTTGCTCATAGCCTTTTAATGTCTGCATGACTTGGTTTCTTTACCTCAGAACTTGTCACTGAATGAAAATCTCTTGGTGTCACTTTACTGAAAAGCGATTATGGGGTGAATGTCCATTTGCTGTGTGTTTTATTTTTTTTTTATCACCCAGTTTAATCAGAACATGACTGTGTTTTCTGAATTCTTTACACTTTTTCAGGCATTTTTCCTTAACGAAATAAATATCTTAATAGAAAAATAAATTTCTTATTCTTAGTATATGCATGTTCTAATGAGTGATATTGTTTCATGAAATCATGAAACAGGTTTGTGTTGCCTGACTATAACATCTTTAAAAATGGTAACAACCTAATTTTTATATGGTGAAATATAATTATTCTGACTGTTTGAGTTTTATTCAAATTAATAATTGGTCTTTCACAATAGCATACATTTAGATCATGATAACCACTAGGTCTGTGTTCAAATATCGATATGAAGATGTATTGTCACAAAGATTTGACAATACGAATATCGTTACAGCTGGCCCTGTGTCGATATTGTGGCACGTGCACAGCAGTGGACAGTGCTTAAATTGGAATACAAGAACACCATTTAAAATTGAGTAGAAAAGTGCAAGGTTTCTAAAAAAAAATTATGAATAGAGCTTAATATTTAGGCTACAACAAGGTTTAATCTGGCCGCAAAAGCTATATACATATAAAGAAATGTATCCCCGAGACATTGCACAATACGGAAATATCTGTTAAGTGTGTTACTTATCTTTGTCAACCTGGCAACCCTGTGTACGCGCTCTCTTTCGTGTGTGCGTGAGATACAGAAGACAGCGCATTAGTTTAGAACAAATAGTGCATTAATTTGTGCAATGATAACCTACCATCAATGTTAAGATGATTTTTTTATATATATTAATATGAGTACATTACAATATAAATTTATTAGAATGAGTAAATTATTATTTATGGGCTGAAAAACAATATGCAAACAATCAGAATGTTGTACCTGGTGGGGAGTGCCCAATGTAAACATTATACATATGCCATTACCTGTATTGTACTGTGGTACAGTTATGGAGGCCCTTCATATTGTAGAGGTCAACTGCTTATAGTTAGCACTAGCCCTAAAGTATGCAGTGTTTCATAAACAGCTATTTTACTAAATTCTACTGAGGTAAAATTCAATGCAGCCCTGTATCGTGATACGTATCATATCGTGGCATCTGCATCGTGATATGTATTGTATCGTGACTTTGCTGGTGATACACAGCCCTAATAACCACAGTTAAAACCAAAAATTCCATGGTAAAGATGTAATATGTGGTTTCTAGGTACAGCTTTAAAACATAAACTGTAATCGCAATTTCCCGCCATGTCATATTATCAGTCAAGTGATATTCACTTTATCCTGTTAGTTCCCTATTAATCAGACGCTTTCCAGTTGTGAAATAAACTAGTCAGGGGTAGAAAACATATTCAGTCTTATTCAGTACTGGTTGCGTTTTCAACAAATACCATAACCAATTGATTTGCATTGTGTTAATGTTTCTCAAACATGCATTCCTCACTACTGCACTGCAGCACCACAGTGCCATTACTGAATCTTTAGAGTATGGGAAAAGTTTTTGAAAGAATTGTTACATTTTATGTCTTCCTATGTCTTTTTTCTTTCTCACTGCTTCCCCAGAGCATTTACTGGTGATCTTCTGTGCCAATTATGAAGAACTGAAACAAACCTTTTATTTAGGCTTACTCCCTCTGTTTTGCATCTGCCAACACAGGAGCCCCCACAAAAGACGTCAGTGGAAAGGAAAATATGTGAAAAATGTCTCATAATAAGGGAAACCCATTCTGCCCTTCACTGGACTGTGTATGTTTGAGGTCACAAGCAAATATGCTACAACAACAAACACTGTTAAATCTTGACATTCCTTGATTTGTGTAGCAAATTGGGGAATAAAGAAGTTGTTTCAGTGTTTAATTTCACTTTGCATTGAAATGAGTGTTTGAGCTGTTATCTTTGCATCCATGCTTGCAGTTGAACTCCTGCTGATATGCAGTCACAGAGGAGACCACTTTTCGTAATTGAATGTGCTTACCTTAGAAAACTAAATACCTTAAAATTGCAAATCCACCTTGGAGACACAGGATCAAGGGTCCTGCTTAGAGTTAAGTTGTAAGTCACCTGCAGTCCTTGGCTTTTAGATGGTTTATGGTAAGCGATAGTAATTTGGCATCTTGCTTTGAATGTGTTTGTCCTTGCTAGTATGTCCCATTCTGCTATATATAAACATGTGCTGATGAATTATTATCTTAAATAAAGGTAGAATTCATTACTATTCCTTCAATGAACTAATTAACCTTTTTTTGACTGGAAGCAAGAGGTTAAATATCTTTATAATTTAACTCAAATTCTCTGGCACTGGCATCTATCGATCACTGTCTATACTAGGCTCCTTTAATTATATACAGTGAGCATTTGCATGTTGTTGACATCATATTGATTTGTCAGTAGGTGATAGGAGGGCAAACAGGGAGTGAAAAGGAGTCCAGACATGCACGAGGTTGAGACACGGGTCATAATAGAGAGGTCAAGCTCAGAGGGAAAGCCTAGAGGAGGGGTGAGTCTTCTAGCCCAGCCTGAGAAACGCTAAATTTCCACCAGCTGACAGAGGGGGAGGATTTTTCCTTGATGTGTGTATGCATTTCTTATTGTGTGGAGCACGTGTGTGTGTGGATCTTTTTCAAAGGGGGGGAGGGGTCTACCCACACTGTGATTAACTATTCATTAGGTAGGCGGGGAGAAGTCAAAGTAGGAGGTGGCAGACGGGGCAATCTGTGTTTGCTGTGTGTGAGGGAGGCAGAAAGAGAGAGTGAGCATCAGATACAGTTAGTAAAGGCTTGAGGTAAGGATGCACAGAGGCATAACAGCCCTCAGAAGACACGTCATTAAGGAATTACACACATGCTCTGCTTCTTGATGGCGCATAGTGTAAGCCACAGTGACCTACTCCTCTAGTCAAAGGATTTTAAACCAAGCAAACAGCCGGCACAAATGAAAGAGGAATCTACTCTAACAGAGATGACAAGCCAGCTCACTCTTACCACATACAGAGACCTTCTTGCCTGAGAGGTAAATTTAGTTTTTTTTCTTATGTATTTCATTGGTGTGTCTCTGCCTAGATTCAAAAGCAGACTACAGCGGGCTGATAATTGCCTTTTTTGTTTCTGGAGGGATGGGCTGCCAGCATGTGTCTTTTCTCTTTCATTCGTTTTTATGTGTGTTTCATCCCACATGCTGACTGCATTACATTGGGCTTTGTTGGTCTGACACATTTAGACTTGTGGCTTATTCTATTAAGTTGGTTATATTAAGCTTTAAATAGACATTAAAATGTATTTAAATAAATAGAAAAGCATGAAATGTACAGTATAACCTTTTTATTTTTAAATTAAATCTTTCAGAAATTAATTTAGATATTTGACATTAAAGAGTGACATTAAATAAATATTTGAAAGATTACATAAAATATTTGCAAGATTGCATTTATTGCTATTGTATCTCTAATTGTGTGCGTTTGAGCTGTGATTTTGGTTGGTCATGGTAGCTGCACACTATTCTAATAGAGTGCCTTTGAGACTTTGTTTTTTAATGAGTGTCCACTTGTAGTCAGAATGTTGAATAATATATTTTTGGCCAAATAATATATGCAAAAAGCATATTGCATATGATTTCATGAGTTAATATTTTTTTCAAATCATTCAGACATTTATTGATGAGTGGCTGGCTGCAGATGAGAACATATTGATCTTTGAATTGGACGCTGGGCTACATGTTGCATGATCAGGGTCTTGAAAACTTAACTAGCTCTGGCCATGACCTTTGTGAACTCTGTTGCATTGCCCTCATATTCTAAAGTGTTCTGTCTGTCTGCGTGTCTCGCAGCCACCACATCACTGAATGTCATCTCAGCTCATGTCAGACTGAGGAGTAGTCTTAGTTTTACCCTAAAATTAAACTAGAACTGTCAGTCAGTTGCATTAAGGGGTTTGTTCAGCCAAATATTAAAATGATGTCATTAATAACTTACCCTTATGTTGTTCCAAACCCGTAAGACCTCCGTTTATCTTTGGAACACAGTTTAATATATTTTAGATTTAGTCCGAGAGCTCTCAGTCCCTCCATTGAAGCTGTGTGAACGGTATACTGTCCATGTCCAGAAATTTAAGAAAAACATCATCAAAGTAGTCCATGTGACATCAGAGGGTCAGGTAGAATTTTTTGAAGCATCGAAAATACATTTTGGTCCAAAAATAGCAAAAACTATGACTTTATTCAGCATTGTCTTCTCTTCCGTGTCTGTTGTGAGAGAGAGTTTAAAACAAAGCAGTTTGTGATATCCGGTTCGCGAACGAATCTTTCGATGTAACCGGATCTTTTTAAACCAGTTCACCAAATCGAATTGAATTGTTTTAAACAGTTTGCGTCTCCAATACACATTAATCCACAAATGACTTAAGCTGTTAACTTTTTTAATTTGGCTGGCACTCCCTCTGAGTTCAAATAAACCAATATCCCGGAGTAATTCATTTACTCACACAGTACAACTGACTGAACTGCTGTGAAGAGAGAACTAAAGATGAACACCGAGCCGAGCCAGATAACGAACAACAGACTGACTCGTTCTTGAGTCAAGAGCGTTTCTGTCAGACGCGTCCGATTCGAGAACCGAGGAGCTGATGATACTGCGCATGTGTGATTCAGAGTGAAGCAGACTTACACACAGAGCGTCTGAACTGAACTGATTCTTTTGGTGATTGATTCTGAACAGATTCTGTGCTAATGTTATGAGCGCGGTTAAACCAAAGGCTTGAATCAAGGGCAATCATCGCCAATGATGCCATTACATCGAACGCAAAAGAACCGGTGAACCGTTTTCTTCAACCGGTTTATTGAATCGAACTGTCCGAGAGAAGTACTGGTGATCCGAAAACTGATGCAACCAATTCTTAAGAATTGCCTTATTGGTTGCATCAGTTTTCGGATCACCAGTACTTCTCTCGGACAGTTCGATTCAATAAACCGGTTGAAGAAAACGGTTCACCGGTTCTTTTGCGTTCGATGTAATGGCATCATTGGCGATGATTGCCCTTGATTCAAGCCTTTGGTTTAACCGCGCTCATAACATTAGCACAGAATCTGTTCAGAATCAATCACCAAAAGAATCAGTTCAGTTCAGACGCTCTGTGTGTAAGTCTGCTTCACTCTGAATCACACATGCGCAGTATCATCAGCTCCTCGGTTCTCGAGTCTTTCGTTCGTTATCTGGCTCGGCTCGGTGTTCATCTTCAGTTCTCTCTTCACAGCAGTTCAGTCAGTGTACTGTTTGAGTAAATGAATTACTCCGGGATATTGGTTTATTTGAACTCATAGGGAGTGCCAGCCAAATTAAAAAAGTTAACAGCTTAAGTCATTTGTGGATTAATGCGTATTGGAGACGCAAACTGTTTAAAACAATTCAATTCGATTTGGTCGAATGATTCATTCGCGAACCGGATATCACAAACTGCTTTGTTTTGAACTCTCTCACAACAGACCCGGAAGAGGAGACAGTGCTGAATAAAGCCTTAGTTTTTGCTATTTTTGGACCAAAATGTATTTTCGATGCTTCAAAAAATTCTAACTGACCCTCTGATGTCACATGGACTACTTTGATGATGTTTTTCTTACCTTTCTGGACATGGACAGTATACCGTACACACAGCTTCAATGGAGGGAAAGAAAGCTCTCGGACTAAATATAAAATATCTTAAACTGGTCTTACGGGTTTGGAACAATAAGGGTAAGTTATTAATGACATAATTTTGATATTTGGCTGAACTAACCCTTTAAGTGTTTAGCTAAGGATGTATGGAACATGTGAATCACATTCAAAAGAAAACACTCTTTTACTGAAGCACATACACCAACACAAGCCAACTGCACTTGACAACCTCAGACACACTCTCTGAGCTGTCATTGTGTGATCTGTGTGGATTTATACTCTGCAGTGTTGTGTTTTTGTTTTTGTCTCAGTGTAGCTATAGGGACAACTGAGAGATTGTTACTATTCAACAAGACCTTTTACTCGCTATTTATTTCAGCAGGCAATTAAACCACAATTAGCCTTCACTAATTAAAGTGTGTTTAGAGTGTTTCTCCTTTTTTATGTGCTCTCATTCTCAACATCTCTTCTCAATATTTTCCCCTTTCTCTTCATCTGCCTGGATTCTGTTTACACAATAATTTGTCATTTTTGCACTTTTACAAAGTTTAAAGTATAATGAACGATTACTGTATTTAATGTTCACTATAAAGGGAGCAGTTTGTGTTATTGTCATTTTAAAACCATAAATATCAAGGTAAAATATATTTTCATTAAACATAAAATTGAAGGGTGAATTCAATTCAGTGCAAAAATAATCATAAAAATAACTGTTTATATAAATAAATTAATAGAATACCGATAACAATTAACAAAGAAATTTAGGCTATACTGTTTGTATAGACATGTAGTCATGCCTTCAAACTCTTGGGATTGGGATATTTACATCATAGCAGTCATATGAAGTTAGAAAAAGGCTGTTTGCTTGTCCAGACTTTGATGTTTTCCATCATTGAGTTGATGTGCAGCATTCACATGTGGCTGATGGTGACATGTCAGGATTTGTTCTGCCATGTGTATCTCTGCAACATACATGGGAATAAATAGGCCAGTGTCATTTTACAAAAGAGCTTCTGTCACGCCTTAATGTAAATATTGTTAGTGGCCTAGACCAGAACCAGACACATGTAAAGTGAAGTTCTAGATGAATGCACATCTTGGGCTTGTGACAATGACATTATAACGTTGCGTAATATCAGCTCTTTTGAATCAGCCATGCAACCGGACATGCAGTACAAGGGGCTGATTGTGTAGATTTGTGCTCTTCTGTGTATGGTGGGCTGGAAAGCTCATCCTTTTATGTGGGGTGAATATTTCCTACAACGGCACATTTAGATTCATTCTTAACCCAACACACCTGAGAATCAGATTTAGATATATAATATATTTTTACTTTTTTTTTATTATTATTATTTTAATATGTATGTATGCTGTATACTGCAGTAATAGTAAGCTTAGTGCTTAGTATACGTACATAGTCCTGGTCTCCTCCTCACTGAACTAATATCATGCCTAATGATCTACCAATAAAATGTGCACTGTTTGCTCAAAAATAATGAATTATTTACTTTGTAAAATCACTGTCTAGCTTCAGTAATGTACTTTCATGTAATTTATGCTGCCTTTTAGAGTGGATAAATGCTCTGTTATAGAAATAAAAAGTGGTCTGGTACTGCTCGTTTACGTCCTGAGATTGGGCTAGACATTGATAGATTGTTCCAAAGCGTCTCCAATTAGTCCAGGTCAGTGTCCTTTAAAAAGCCTTCTGCTTTCCATAATGAGAGATTTTACATGGTGTCACTGGCAATGCTCTTCTGGAGTACTAATCATTTCCCTTGTGTTCGTTTCAGCACCAGCTAAGCGATTCTGCCGCCAGTGTGGTGCTGAGTGAATCTACATAGTCTATTGTGGCAAACTCTGCAAAATTAGCATCACATGAAGAATAATCACAGCTGTTAGTCAGCACTTCCAGACCTTTGCTTGTTTTATTATTTAGCATAATAGTCTTACAGGTCAGCTACAGTAAGATCATACTGTAAGAACTGACATTTTGAAAAGAATATGGAGCCAGTTGTTTGAATCCCAGATGGGGAACAGTTGTTGGACCCTTGAGCATTGTGCTTGAATTGCGTGATTTTTCCTGCTGAAAGTGTGACTGAAAGAGTAACATACTGTAATGTGATGTAATTTTATATTGCGCACATCGCCCTGGTTTCACTCAGTAACATATTAAGGAACACAGAAACATATATATGTTCCTGTATTGCCAAGACCACCAGAAGACAAAGACTAATCTGAAGAAACTCGGCTGAAGGATTAGAGGAAAAGTCTTCAGTATTAGCACACCATTAAAACCTTAAGTATATTTCTTTTTTCATACATTTTTTATTCATTTGTAGCCACTTTTGGAGCTCAAAGGTGTCAGAGCATGTTTTATGGATGTTTAATAACAGGCGATGACAGAAATGTGTTAGTAGCATGCAGAAATAATCCGCACACTCAAAGGGATAGACTGTATTACATACCTAAAATCCACCAATAAATGTGAGGAATAAATTCAGACGTATGATTTATGTCTCTAAAAAGCATTGACCTGAATTATGACCTCGTATTGCCTCATGTGCACAATCACAGCGCCTGAGGGCAACTGTACGAGCTGAAGCAAACATGAAGTTCAACAGAGGCTGACGTGGAATACACATGAGTCTGATTCATCGACGTCAGTCCACTGCGATTTGCTGGTGTCTTTAGATCTGACAGAAGGGTGGAACTTGAGGCTTTAGGTTTTTACATAAACTACAGAATTAAGAAAGCACTGTAAATAGCATGCGCATATATTATCTTCAGTGCCTGAATGCACCAACTGCATTGACCCTGTGGCATTTGGAATGTGTTCAATCAGAATGGTTTAAGGACAGAGATGGTCTCCCACAAATCTGATCCTCTCTCTGCTTCAGGGGCTTGAAAAACAGCTCATGAACCCTTTGGATCCTCCAAGGCAGAGCACAAAGTAATTAGCAATATTTTTGGAGGACTCTCTCTCTCTCTCTCTCTCTCTCTCTCTCTCTCTCTCTCTCTCTCTCTCTCTCTCTCTCTCTCTCTCTCTCTCTCTTTTTTGAATATGATTAGCATTTTTTGTGTTTGTATGAAACATTTTTCAAGTGTGATTATTGGTTTCTTAGCAGCATGCTAGTCATGGTTTAAAGCTGTGTTGTCTTTGAGGAGCCTTTGTTAAAGAATTTGTACCACAAAATTCCCGTACCTTTTTCCAGTACCTCTCCATTGACACCAAACCAGAAATGGGCTCATTTTAACCTGTTGTTGTTGTTAAATTGTTTAACATATTGTTAAGATTATTTTACTCTATTGAAAGCCCAAATTATTTACAAATGTTTATTACATTTGTTATTAATAGTTAACAGTTTTACATTTGTTAAACAAAGTTACATTTGTCACAATTATTTAATTTGTTAATAATGTTAACTATGTTAACTTGCAAAATTAATTTTAATCGCACAACGTTTCGGTCATACGACCTTCATCAGACTCTAAAAATAATTTGTGTATATTTTTAATTTTGAATGGACCTTTTATTGGTTTAACAAAGCAAGAATAGAAATGGGGTTTCATAACCCCTAATTTTGGATCACTGTTCTATCTTTGAGCTGCATTTCTATTAATCGTTGAGGTTAAGACATCATGTCTGTTCTTTGTCTGTACGAGGAGGGACATATTCTCACTTGCCATCTCATTGGTTGATTGGCTTTCTCTATTACGAAAGCTTTAATGGCAGCTTATGTCCAGAATAATCACAAAAGAATGAAAAGCCCACCCTCCTAAATTAGCTCCAGGCCCATTTATTGTAGTTATTATTGTGCACTGGATATTTTTCTGAGGTTTAATTATTGGATTTGTCAGTAGCTTATCTCTCTGACCCCCCTTATTTGTCACACACTCATTCACACATAGACTCAAACACACACGCAAATTGAATCAAACTCACACACACACACACGCGTACACACACATAGTAACGCACGTTTCTTATCATTCGGCAGTGAGTGGGTGTCTCTAGAGACTATACACAGTATTCACCAATCCCTCCTTATGATAAGTGCGAATGAAGGAGGAGCAAAACACACCGGGAGGGGCAGGGGACCCGTGTCCCAGGAGGTGGGATGGCACAGCTACGACCATTAAGAGATCCAGAGTGTATTTAATCACCACAGTAACCCCAGGCAGATTGACCCATCCAGGAAATGAGTCACAGCTGCTATTTTTGTAAACCATCACTCCTGCTAACCATCTTCACTCCAAAAAAAATCTGGGGTTTTGTGTTGTTTCAGTAAACATTTCTAAGCAGTCTTAATAGATTAACTTGAGAAGCAAAAGGCATGATATTAAAATTTACTCTTGAATCTTGAATTAAAGGGGTGGTTCGGGATTTTTGACATCGGACCTCATTTTTAGGTCAGCCTGGTTGTTATTCATCAGTGGAGACATTTTTTTTTTTTATTATCCAGTCCTTATATTTGGATAGTTGGCCGATGCTAGGCTAGCGCGAGTCAATGGGTATATGTTAGCCAGCCATTAAAAACCGTTTTACCCACTCCACAGTGCACCAAACGCAAATCAATTATAACACTAGACTATCGATGCAAATGTCCGTTGAGAGAATAATGTTAGAAATCAAACTTACCTTTCATCTCAATGATCCTAAAGGAACTAGTTTCTCAGCCGCTGCGGAATTTTACTTTGCTCTGCTTATGTGATGTTAGTGATAATCAGTGTGCCAGCGGCAGGTAAATACACTTGCGTCATGTGTGGACCGGCTCACTCGGTTGCCTAGGTAATCAATATCACTCCGCTGCTGCTGTCGACAAGGCTTATGATTACAGAGAACAAATTATAACTAATGCAATGTGATGAAAGGTAAGTTTGATTTCTAACATTATTCTATCAACGGACATTTGCATCGATAGTCTAGTGTTATAATTGATTTGCGTTTGGTGCACTGTGGAGCGGGTAAAACGGTTTTTAATGGCTGGCTAACATATACCCGTTGACTCGCGCTAGCCTAGCATCGGCTATCTATCCAAATATAAAGACTGGATAATTTTGTAAACAAAATGTCTCCACTAATGAATAACAACCAGGCTGACTTAAAAATGAGGTCCAATGTCAAAAATCCCGAACCACCCCTTTAAGTTTCCTTTTTTCCCTACAGTCTTAAAAATTAAGGTTCCAAAGTTGAGATTTTCACAATGATGCCATTAAAGAACCATTTTTGGTTTCCCCAAATAACCTTCATTCCTTTTTTCTTAGTGTGAATAACATTTTAATAATCTAAAGAACCTTATCAAGAACCTTTTGTGGAGTGGAAAGATTTCAAGAATGTTTAACCTGAGGTGCCAATAAAAAAACTTTTATAAAAAATTTTAACAGTGTGCAAAGAAAATAAAAGAAATAGATTTTTTTTAAATGATTTCCTTCTGTGTTGTTGATCTTTGTTTACAGATGATAAGAACACAAAACTACAGAATAAAAAAAATCTACGAATAACAGAGGAAGTTAGACTTTTATGAAACTGATTTCTGTTATGATTTTTATGAGTTTTATGATACCTGGTCGATATTCTTTACATTGGCCGATATTTGAAAAATGTCAAATATCGACCAGGTATCATAAAACTTTCCATAAAATCATAATAGATATCAGTTCTTATAAGTTTTTCTGCTTGGCTGATGTGTTCAAGACTTTTATTTTGACTACGCTGAGAAAGGCTGCACCTTAGAACTCTCCCTCTTGTTTTTCTGTCATAAGTATAGAAGTATATACTATAGAACTCATGATTTAAAATTATGCAGCGCTTTATGCATTTGCCCACTGTCATATTCATGTCATCTTCTCTGTGTGCTGTATGTAAAATTTGTGTTACCTTGGCTGTATTTGAAAAATACGATTCCCAATGCACACAAATATCCCAGAATACTGAGTGCTCTGTTGATTAGTGTTTACTTCCTATTTAATTATATTTTTATTAAATATTTAATTATTTGTCAAAAATACTTTGTCATCTTAAATATGTTTATTTTACACATTTATTTTTTAATCCATTGTCAAATTATTTCAAATTTCTTAAATATCAATAATAATAAATACAAATATATATATATATCAGCTTTATATCGGCTATTGGCCCCCCTGCTTTCCAAGATATAGGCATCGGTATCGGCTGTCAAAAAAACAGAATCGGTTGACCACTAATCAATAGCCAGTCCATCATCTGGCAAAAAACTAAAACAAAACCTGACATTTCTTTTCATCTATTATTTTTTAGGGTATTTCTGCAGTCAATAGAGGTGGGTTCTTCATGAGCTTCACAGGAATCAGCATGCATTAAATATTCATACCTGGCCTGTATGTGACCTCTCACTCTATATGTATAAAACATACAGAATACAGTGTCTAAGGCTAGTTTGTGAGTGGCTCTCTGTTTTGAATTCTCTGCAGCTGTTCCTAAAGTACTTAAAAAGGGAAATCATTCAGAAACATACTGTCTAGTATTTTTTTTTTTATTATTATTTTTATTTTTTTTTATTACCAGAAACCTGTTCTGTGCAGTAACATACAGCTGCTGCACCTCTAATGACCCCTTATTACTTTGTATCCCAGCAACAGTACATATGGCGGGTTACACCATTTTTATTGTTATTTTCCATTTTTATCCCTTTGAAAGCCGGTCGCTTGGGTCAGATTTAACATTGAGGTGCCTAACAGACCTGATAATGTAAATAAAAAGGTTTCACGTTTGGTACCATCCCTTCTTGTCTTTCAAAACAACATATTGCCACCCCATAACACACACACACGCTGGCTTGGTAATGGGCGAAGACCACACCTCTTCTGGGATGAGCGTTAGACTCAAAGACATTTACACACAAACACCCCTCACCCGATTCTGTTGCTATGGTGCCCTAGCGACCAGATCGTCTACCACTGGCCACGACAGGAGAGTTTGTTCAGATGTGGGCAGGAAGAAAATAAGAAGATAAAAAGAAAGTGAATTGTTTACTGGGTCATTGGCAGTGTTTTGCAGTATAGCTGGGTTTGAGTGTGTAGTAGGATTCGTTCCTGTTGTCTGCCCACCTATCGCTGTCTCTCCCGAGCCACAAACTCATCTCACCTTATTGAGTTACAGTACATCCACACGGCAAAACAGATTTTTATAATCCACTAAAACAAAATGAATGAGATAAAATAAAAAATCAATACAACATTGGTTTTCCATTGGTCTGTTTATTCGAATATGTGACCTTTCTGTGAATGGCTAAATACTGAATTAAACAGTGCAGGAGGAAATGAGAGGAAACTGAATGTGCTGGCAGAGATTAGTCAGAATCCAATTTCACTTTAGAATGGAAGAGTCTAAAGCTGTGCTGAAAGGATGTAGGAGGGTGGTCGTCTTTAAGGGTATAGGAGAAGAAGGGGGTCTTAAATATTTCAGATGTGGCACAGCATGTTTTGGACATGAAATAGACTGATAAAACCACTAAGTTAGTATGTGGTAAATAGTGAACGAGCTCCCTTTAGATATCGGAGCATGTAATTGTGTACATCATTATAACTACAGTTTCAAAACTGGCCATTCTTTGGGTCTTGAATTATTTGGCTTGTTTCAGGTTCACCTGACCCCCTTCAGACACATTTCTTATTGGACGTTCGCACAGTGGGAAAACAGAAACATTTTCCTGGTAGCATCACTGGGATGATGATTAGATTTAAGTATTTGTTGGGGGATACAGTAATATTGTGAAATATCATTATAATTTAGTGGTTTTCTATTTAAATTTTCCTCCTTTTCTTCCCACCTTCAGTAGAGTAGGTCAGCATCTGGCAGCTTCCAGTAAAACATCCAGAAAGCCTCTTCTGCTCAGGTGGAGAGTGGATGTATATAACTAGATCTTCTTTGAAACCACAATAGAGAACACTTCAGACTAACTTTTATGCTTAAATGTCTCAACAGTGTCATTTTCCAGGTTTTTGCAGGTGTAAATCATTTCTGGATATACTTCAGGTAATATTTGACAGCAATGAGTGGGAAGAGGAGGAGGCAGAGGAGGAAGAGTTCCGGCTTTAATCAGGAAGAGGCGGGATTGATTTATCGTTCCCCTTAGGGCTGGATATACGCTTCTTTCACTCCATTGCTTTTCCACCGTCTTCATCCCTCCCCCATCTTTCTCTCGCTTTCCACCAAACTACTTTTCATTCTGCTCCTCCAAGGTCCCCCTTTTCTCCGTCCCCTCCCTTTCCTCTCCCTGCCGCCTCCTCTCTGCATCTATTCTCTCCATCCTCTCTCCTGGTGTAAATAGGTCATTCTGCAACACTGAACCATCGCTCCTGTCAACCATAAGATCCACACAGATCTGCACACTTGTCTGACTTACCTTCACTGAAGTCTTCTTCACGTATCTAGTTTATGTATCTGCACCTCTAGTGCAAGGTTTGGTTTCATTTAAATCATTAGTGTGTCCACAACCAAGCTTTAGTAGGATGACATTGCATATTTTCTTCTATAAACCTCTGGACTGTTTTTCCCAATCTGTGTGGGCCATTATTACTGTGGCCTTCTAACCCATAAAGGCTAATAAGATCCGATAATAGACAGTGTCAGAGGTCAGACAGGAAGAGTAATCCATATTTAAGGGACAAACAGACAATAGATGTACAACCAAAAAAGCATGTAAAGATTGTGCTTCAAGGGAGGCAGGAAGAACCTTTGGTAAGCTCCTGGGAAGAGGTCTAGTGAAGTGTGAGCAAGAGGCTGTGCGTACAATTGCGTGACTGACTGGTTGTCTGGTTGTCAACATGGGCAGAAATTCAGACCACCTTCCTCCTGGCTTTTGAGGGTTGTTTTTGGTTTAACGTGTCCTCAGTCTGTTTTTTCTGTCAGAGCTTTCCACATTTGTCATACAAACCTGCACTTTCCTGAAATTCTGAAATGACAGTTTAGAACATTTAGAAGATTCTTCCTGCATATATAGTCATATATTGTTCTATCATATGTAGTATTTTAGGTGGTTGCTACTTGCTAGGGTTTTCTGACTGTTTTTTTATTGCTGTGCATTAGCTACAATGTTTTGCAGGGTTTCTATGCAGTTGTTATGGTGTTCTGGTGGCTGATAGATGGTTGCTAGTGTGTACTCTTTAGCCTCCATTAAAAGTTGTAGAAATCAGACTGGTTTTAAACTTCTCTTTATGGTCAGAACATGACAAACACTTCAAGTTTTTGAATTCTCCTTAACAAAATTATTATATTTAATAGAAAAAATAATTTCTTAGTTTCTGCATGTTCTAATGAGTTGTATTGTTTCAAAATCAATTTAACAACATTATCAAAAACAGGAACATCTGTGTTTTTGGGGAAATTTAAACTGAGTTTCATTAAAATTAACCACTGGTCTTCCATAGTAGCATCATGATAACCACAGCTAAAACCACACATGCCCCACCTCAATACCACGGTAAAAAAGTAACTATATGGTTTCTATGTATTAGTATGAAAAAAAGTAGTCTAAATACATTTAGTATAAATGCACAAATGCTGTAGCTTAATAACAAATCACAAACATACTGTAATTATATTTCATTAATCCTTTAAAACATTTAATTAATATCTACATTAATAATATAATAATCAAAGCACTGTAAGACAAGCCTGCAACCTTTAGCCAAAAAAGCATAACGGCTGATGCTATCGCTCCTGCTTTGGCCGTACACAGGGAAAGCGACCAGAGGCCTTTCTGTTTGAATGGATGTCAATGGAAGAGAGGCTTCACTACGCTGAATAAACAGCTTTTTAGAGGAAACAGCTTATCATTTAATGATTCTTCAACATGTTTTACACTAAACAGTAGTTTTGGATTGAACTATTTTTAGAGAATAATTTTGTTTTATAAGAGAAGTCAGGTGGGATACAGCTTACAGTACTTATCATTAATTCCTAAGGTATCCGTAAAAAGAGAGTCTCATACAAACTCTGACTTAAATTCATTGACGTCAAGGATGTTATGTTATGTTTTCTCAAATAGTAAATGTTACGAGAGACCAACCTGTAAAAAGCATTCATGTCTTCATAGAACTCATAATTAAAACTTGTGAACTGGGAGTTTTCTGAGAAGTACAACTTGTACCACCTGACCACCTCAGATTCATTAGGCAATATGTTTAGGCATTGATAGTGCGATAGCTCCTAGTCCGAGGCCAAGTGTATGAGCAGCTGGAACGTCAGTCACACGTCATGTTGTCATCTCGTCATTACCACATGCCATGAATGGAGCATAAGTAATACAGACCCTCTCATCTTCCAATAGTAGACAATTTCTGGTTTCATCTAGCTATAAACTCATTTAAAACAGAGTCATTTGTGTTCTTTGCTGAATTCTAGCACTTCACACTGGATCTCACAGCGCTGTTAAGTGTTTGCATTACTAAGACTTATCATCAAGTAAACACATCTGCTCTAGTGAGATCGTGCTGCGCTGCCATTTGAACTTTGAGCCGAGCGGACAAATGGTCCATGTGTTTCATTCCGCTTTTGGTGAATAAACATTATATCAAACATTATTGAACTCTTGTTATCATTTTAGTGTTCCTGTAGTTTGATTGGTAGAGCATTGCGCTATCAAGCACAAGGTTGGGGGTTCGATTCCCTGGGAACACATGATAAGTAAAAATTTATAGCCTGAATGCACTGTAAGTCGCTTTGGATAAAAGCGTCTGCTAAATGCATAAATTTATTTCTTAAATTTATTTTATTGAGGAACATTACTGTATAATTAGCGTATTATCGCCCAGCCCTATTTGCTAGCTGTTCCCTGTATTTTTCTATATAGTTTAGTAGAGTTTTACTAGGAGGTTGCTAGGGTGTGCCTAGTATTTATGAGTGATGCTATGCATTGCTAGAGTTGGTGGTTGATATAATCCTATTGATGGTTTATAGGTGGTGACTGTTTCTGATCATGTTGCTATGCAGTTACTACAGTGTTCTGCATGGTTGCTTGCTGGCTGAATATTTTGACCACTGGGAATGGATTTAGTACTTCCCTCAGTATAAGGCTACATTCACGCTGTCAGGTTTTGGGATTGACAACCACATTTACTTACAGTCTCGAAATGCCCCATTCACACAGCAACTTACTGTCTGTATGAACGTGCAAAGCACTCATTCCTTACCAGTAACATCTGATACACGCATAGAGCAGCTCTCTTGCATTTTATGATGTGACAGACATCTAGTTGTCAAGTGCAGTTCCACTCACACAGCTCAGGTTTTCTGAGAATGCGGTTGTGACTCCTGAAAATACACAGGTGTGAGATTGTTAATAGAAAGCGGTTGTCATTCTGGTAAATGGATGTGCTGTGTGAATGTAACTGTATTAAAGACTCAAATACAGGACAGACAACCATATCCTGATGCTGTGTGAATGTGGACTAAATCTGTGGGATTATTTCACCCCTTTTATTATCTACCATGCAAAAAATAAAAAAACACACTTCTCCTCAGCAAGCCAAATGATATTTCATTCATCTTCATAGCAACAAATGGTGTTAGTGTTTGGAGTTAAGTCAAAAGTTATGAAGAAACATTTTCTGGACATCTCAGAATTGATGGTCACAGACAAGCTGTCCCCAAGTGGCACATCTCTAGCATGTCTTGAGCATCCTCACATCCTCACAGTGTATTGTCAGAAGGTATTTTCTGTATGTTCTCCTACTCAGCATCTTTAATGTCCATAAAGATCAGTCTGTGCTGCGTGCCACAAAAGAATGAGATGTCAGCAGGATTCATGGTACTCATCTATCAGCACTTCATCCATCGCTCTTTATTTGTCACATCTCTCTAGCTCCCTTATTTCTTTTTCACTGTTCTTTCTATGTGTCACATGTGATTTTCTCCTTCTCACCTGGACACACTACATGCTGAGATGGAGATTAAGATGTTAACACGTTCTCCTTTACATCTTCCCTTAGAATTATGTCAAGTTAGGAAAGGTCTTGTTTTCCCTATGTTTGACAGAGGTCAAGCTCCCATATTTCATACAGCTCCTGTCTCAATAATCTCATCTGTCTTCAGGTCCACTGATATAGATGTGGTACGTTTACTGCTAGTGAAGTGTAATGTCTCATGTTATAGTAAAGCATCTCATGTCTGCAGCTAGAGTACAGAAAATTAAAAGCAGGTCAATAAGTTTTGCTTCTGTGTGACCTTCTCTATTAAAAACCAATGGTATTTAGGTACGAGCTAAAATTAAAGCAATAATAATAAATGAATAGAGGTGAACCGAACGCACGCATATTTGGAAATGATCATAAACCCTGTTTTTTCATCTTTACAGGTCTTAGAAGTCTCTGCCATCATCAGCCTTGAAATTGGCCAAATTTCCAACCATTCTGTGTAAGTTTATACTTATACTTTTCACTTTTTTTCCCCACTTTTTATCTTGATTGCTCTGCAGCGGATACATTTTTATTTTATGATTTAAATTTATTTATGACCAATTGTACTAGTCACTAGTCATTAGTCATTAGTCATTTAAAAAAAAAACTATATATATATATATATATATATATATATATATATATATATATATTATAATTCAATACATATTTTTATTTTATTTTATTTAGTTATTCTATTGCACCATTTAACATTCATTTGTCACTATAGAAATATTTATTTAATCACTGATTGCTGTGATTGACCAAATAGAATCAATTCTAGAGACCCATATTATAATATTTATCTACTACATGTATTCATTTAAATGTTGGATAAATTACCCTATATTTTTGGTATCGTATGTCACTCTGAATGATGTGTGTTATCATATATAAAGTTATTTTAGTGTTCAGACTGTCTGTGGGACATTATGGAAAATCTCCCTCATGCCCTCAGGTAAAACGAGTGCTACATTTTTCACGTCTATTGAAAATAGAGTGTTAAAGCATGCATATGGTGTGTGTAAATGACAGCTGTAGAGGGCAACTAGTCCAGCATCCTCAAAATCTGTCTCAGTGCTGAAGGGAGCCAGAGGAGGAGTGAGTGGGGAGTCTGGGGCAGAGAGGCACAGCTCCACTGAGGGTAATTGGCTGTGATGGGCATGTGAGTATTTATAGAGTGGGAGTATGGGTAATGTGCATGTGTGTTTGGATGAGAAGACTGCCTGGGGCTGTACTACCATCAGCACACTAGGGGCATAGAGAGAGAAAGTGAGAGACAGAGATGAAACCCCAGAATGCTAGACCTTCAACATACAGTAGAACCAAGGACATTTGACCTCACAATTGCACTGTTTACATGCAGCAACCACCACATATCAATGTAAAAATCAAATCTGGCTGAAAGTTTAAATGCGGCCAGAGTCCATTCTCTTTTTCAGAAAACTAGATTGTAAATATGAAGACATCAAAGCTATTTCACACACACACACACACACACACACACACACACACACACACACACACACACACACACACACACAGTGAACCTTGACCATTAAAGAGTGAAGAGTCCAGCACTATGCCCACTCACCTGCTCTGATGGAGCTCAAGTGGGTTTCAGGATTATAATGTTGTAAATGACTGTTGTAGTTGCACACTGAAGCCCACCTCTCTCCCCTCAGACCAGATATTACAAGCCATTTGGGTAAAAATATACCATATGAAGGTTTCCGTTTTTCTGCAGTAAAAATTATGTTTTTTCTGGTTGTTGATGAAAGGATACTAACTTGAAACATGGATGTGTCTCGACATCCATGCAAATAAGAGCACACATGCTTTTTAATTACATAGCATTAATGAATCCCAGAATGCAGTTGATGAGCTGGTGTTAACATAATTAAATGTGAGGTCTTATTTGAAAATAATTGAACTGATGGCTGGAGTTGACTAGGGTCTAGCTGTGATTTGAAGCTGCTTTTTCTGAAATGTATAGAGGGTCCAAAATTAACTATTAATAAACTATTAATACATTTGAGTCTGGTAATATTTCTTATTTTTGCCCTAAAAACTATAATAATAATCTCTAATTTTTTTTCTAGTCTTTTTTCTTCCATGTATATATAATAAATGCGGTAGACTTTAATATCACTTGCACCTACAAGACCTGTAGTGATTTGTCTCAAAATTTACTCAGTGAGTGCCTAGCCCATTGGTTGTCTGGCCTTTGGCAGGAAGCAAAACCTGCCCCCCTTTTCCTTCCCATCCCCCCTCAACCTAACCGTCTACGATGTTTTCCATGATTCCTGTCTTTACATTGCTGGGGACTCAGAATGGGAGATGCTTCTCTATAATCTCAATATAATACAGCTCACCAAACACAAAGCACTCAATCAGATGTGTCTAAACCTCAGTTCGCTCCTTTGGAATGAACCGAAAAGCCTCAGTATGATGGGGGGTGAAAATGGCAATGCTGTTGGTTTCCTCTGGTGTTTTTATAGTATTTGGGTTAGATCATTGTTGTACTGACATTCGACATATTGGGAGTTTCTCAGACAGCTGAGCCTGCCAAAGAACTCTTGCCAAAGGAGTTTCATCCTGGAGCCATGCATGCTATTTAAATTTGTGGATGTGCTTGTATTAATACAGTACATTTCAGACCTATTATGACAAGTTTTTACCTTGACACCAAAGTGGTAAATGATTTAGCAGGTTCCTGTAATTGGATTCCTGGCAGCCTAAAGAGATTCTGGCTCTTTGAAAGAGTTTGAATAAGAAATAAAAGGATGCTGAGGTCCCTGGGCTGACAGTGACCTCTCTGGCAGATTGTTTCTGGCTTAAACCCATGTTCTCTCCAGGCCTCAGACGGTCTCTTTTTCTAACCACCAGGACTCCGTTATGACCTGATGTTCAAGTTGAAGGGCATTTTCGAGATGTTTTTGAGTTTGCGGCATCTCTCTTGTTTTTTATATGCTCTTCTTTGTCTCTTTATATTCACACACCATAAGTTTTGAATAACCATTTAAAAGTAGCAATGCAACTAACTTAACTTCATTTTTAAATAGCACTCAAGTAGTTCAGTGGTTTTCAACAAAGAGTAGTATTTTTTCTGTAATAAACTGCTTAGTCCAACAAAAAGCAGTATAGCTACTATTTATTTGCTAAATGGCTTTTTTGTCATATTTTTATAGCAATTCATATTTTTCGTGCTATGCTTTTTCACCTCAGTTATATCTATTATTGGGTTTTCTAGCTTTATTGGTGACATTTAGTGTAAATGTATCTGTATCAGTTTGGTCGCGCAAATTCAGCATATTAACCAACTGCTTCATGCATAGCTACATTATTGACAGTGGATCTTTTTTTTGTCTGAAACCATTCAGTTGTGAGTGACATATACCAAAACTGTCATTATTTTAATATTTTTATTGTAAAACAGTTGTCAAATATTAAATGTTTTCCTACAACTTTGTACTCTTTTACAGTTAAAACTGAAGCTTTGTTCTAAAATTAATGTTTGGCTTCTGTGAACAGTAGCTTGCCTTCTTTGATTTGATTGGCTGTCCCAGTCATTTGACATTGACAAGTAAAGGCACACCTACTGTATTTGTCCAGCATGTTTCATGTTACAATCAGTTTTAGCCCTTCTTGGCTGAATGACACGAGGAGGTGGCATGTGTTGTCTTCCCTTGGGAATGATGAGGTACATTTGAACACATGCAGCAGATACTGATAATGAGCCAACTCTCATTTTTCCATCTGTTTAGTACATTTCACACTTTCAACTGACAGAGAACACAGTGTTTGTAATGTCTGATTAACTGAACAACAAACCACAAGAGCAGAATGCTGGAAAATCATCATTCCACATTCATTGTGTTCAGTTGAGCAGAGCGAGAAAGGCTCCAGCCACTGTTTCTGAAATTGCAATTTTTCAATGTAATAAAGAGTCCTGCTACCCAGACCACCTGAGGCATGTCCTGCTCATTTACATAATCCAAGATCAACTATTCCAACTAGATGGTTTCTGCAGGGAACAGTTTGTCACTGACCTCCAGAGTGTATGTGATGTTATTCAAGGCGATGACAAAGAGCGCATAGGAAAGTGTGGAGAGACTGTCAGTTTTATGAAGACAGGATTTGACAGCTGTATCAGTGCAGAAACACAAAGCTGCAATAGCATACAGCTGAAGACATAGGAGTTAACGTCTGCTATCAGACCTCAGTAGTTTGTAACAGCCTTGTCCTCTATCCTTGAGTTCTGTGCCCCTGTCAAGGGAACAGACTGACCAGCATGAGTCCTTTTCTTCCTGGTTTGGAGATTTGTATGGTGTTGTGCAGGAGTGGTGATGTGCTGATGCCACGTTTATCTGTAAGAGGGCCATTGGCTCCAGGGAACACTGGTGTCAACTGCAAATGTAGGCCAGCTTAAAACCTCCATGCATGCACAGCCCATGCCTGCAGTACTCGTGAACACAGCAAGCACATACACATTCAAAATGGTGTATTTTAGCATTTAGTCAAAATATGAATAAATAGGACTCTATGAGGAGTCCTTTTTGGAAGGTCAGTGGCACCTCCTAAATGTCACAGTAATGTGGAGTGTGTTCCTTAATAAGCCTTTTTTTCTTTTCACAGGTTATACAGCACAACTGTAAGCGTGCAAGTAAATCAGTAGGGAGCTGGGACGGGAGGGGTCAGCCAGTCGGAGGAGAGAGATGTGGACGCAGGAGCGGTGGGCGGCACTAGCAGTGTTGTCAATAATCTTGCTGCTGTCAAAGGTGGTGGCTCCAATCGAAGTTCCACTGGACCGTAAGTCATCAATGAAATCATACATTGTAATAGAATTCAAATATCAAAGTAAATTTATATATGTGTGTGTATATATATGTGTGTGTGTGTGTGTGTGTGTGTGTGTGTGTGTGTGTGTGTGTGTGTGTGTGTGTGTGTGTGTTTATATGTATAAAATAAAAAAATATAAAAATTTCAATTGTTTATTTTAATTTCATATTTATATTTTCATTCGTGTTGAAAGGAAAAGGTATTTTTATAGTGTACACAAGGGAACAGAGAATCAAAATCCCATCACAAGTCACACACTATCAAGCACACATATTCAGACCTTCACAGTGCACATAAACATATGTGCAACAACAACATAAACGATATACTGTACTCTGCACTAATTTGTGTTTTTGATGAGGCTTTCAAACTACTCTTTGAGAAAGTAATGGGGTTACTGTTCTGCCTTCATGCATTAAATAATAGGTGTGATATCAATATCACATCTATTATTTAAGGCATAATCAACGTTTGCCATTGAATATACATTTTTAAACAAGCTGTCATAAACAGACCAAAGTAATATTATGGGGCATATTTTCAGCACCATCCTAAATTATAATAGCGCCTCTCAACTGCTTTTGTTTCAGGATCTAGATTTTAGGACATCAGAGCTGTGCCAAAATAATTGGTTGCACAAAATATAATCACAGTGGTTTCGTGATCTCTCAATTCCACCTTAGACCAATTAGTCAGCTAAGCAAATCTGAAAATCCCTAGTTCTGCACATTCCTACCATCTTGCTATAAGCTATGCTCTATGGTCTTACTATTTATACAATGTAATAAATGTGGCAATTCAATTGTATCTGAACTGCTTCTTAAACAAAGAAACCAATAAATCCACTATCTCTTCAGTTGTCTAAATTTATTTGTTTTTCTTCAGTTTCCTTCTAATAATAGCCATCCAGGTTTGGCTTAAAATCTTATGAAAAATGATTTGAAAGCTCATACAGAGGGAGACAGCCCAGCGGCGCTCAGTGCTCACCAGCTTCAACAACAGAGAGAGATTCAGCCTGACCAAGGGTTGTCAGCACCTCCCCAGCTCCCCTTCTCCGCCTGTATTCCCAAGGCGCCATCATTCGCTTTTCCTTTTTCTTTTTCCCTTATTCTCACATTCCGTCTCTTGCATCATCTCTCCCTCATCTTTCTCCAGCTTTCACTACAGACCTGTCTGTGTGAACCTCTATTGATCTGTGTAGACAGAGAAGATTGGAGCACTGATCCTGACCCTGAGCACTCCATAATACCCTTCTGACCTCTTGACCTCAAGACCCGCAAGGGCTACTGGGAAATGACAAGCATCTGATCACACAATTAATGACTGTCTTGCGTCTTCTTTTGTAAGCTTATACTCCATATTACAAAAGCATTTTAAAGGCCAAGGACCATTGTTTGTCTAGAGAGACAGAGCAGTTATATACTTTTTTTTATACGTATAGTATGAAATACATACACTACCATCCATACGTTTGGGGTGGATAAGATTATTTAATGCTTTTGAAAGGAGTCTCTTATGCTCACAAAGGCTATATATATATATAATAATATAAACAAATGTCATCATGTACGGACAATAATCGTCAGAAGACTTAAAGATTTAAAAGATGAATTGAACTTGAGATGCAACTCTTAGCATCTCTCCCTTATCTCCCTCATGATCCTTCACTCCCAATACCCCCCCCCCCCCCAATGTGATTTCTATTGACGAGGGTTGTCATCGCCTCCTAGCTGACCTTACACATGCGCTCACACACACAAACTCATATGTTGCTCATGACGTCCCATTCCCCCGTGACCTTGCATATGTGCTATGATTGATGTCAGATGATGAGTGGCACAGAGACAGAGATGCACCTCTTGTTATGGAAAGCACAACAGACACATGGATGCTTTCTGGTACTATAAACTGATGAAGGTCATATTCCTTTAATTAGCGTAACACAATCGCAACAGCAATTTTTGAATCTTCTGAGAACATACATCACATTGATTGTGGTTATTATCGAATGTGAGAACCCCCCCGCAAGGCCTGTCACTTTAACAGACTGACAAAGAGAGACAGTCGAAGATTAAATATGCTGCCATATGGGAAGACAAATGCACCGATTATGATTTGCTAATGTGACAGTGATGTATTTTTGATTCGATGTGCTTTTTTCGGTCTTAAAATAATTTCCCCTCTCTCTGTTCTTTTATTTGCAATTTTCTCTCCACTTCATTCATCTGGTGGCCCATTAACAGGTAGGTTTATTTCTTTGGTTGCTATTTTTGGTGGTATTATGTTGAAGTAGACATAGCATTGTATGTATAATAACTGTAGCAATCATATTTTGTGGTTTGGCAGCCATTAAGTAAAATAAATATTTTTTTCTTCTCTTATAACAGTAGTTTAGTAGCAATTTTAATACATTAACGTAAATGTTTTTAATGTTGCCGTCACTATAGCCATGTTTCCTCACTCTCTGTTAACTCTTCACACAATTAAACTGTTTTTCTCTCCATCCGCCCTTCCTTGGAACTAACAGCAAAGATCCAGGAAGAGCGTAAGTGCTTCATTAACACGGATTAACTTGTTCATTAAATCAGCCGCTGGTTTTAATACAGCTTACAACAAAACGTATCACATCGGAAAGCTAAAGAACAGACTTATTACTGAATTGCTGTTGGACATTGCCCAATCTCTTTTTAGAAGTAGAGCCAGCACAGGCTAGAAAAAAAAAAAACTATTGAAAAGTCTCAAGAGAGCTTACATAAGTTCACTGTGCTACTCTAGATAAATTATAAAGCCTATCACTTATTAAAGCTGATTAATATTCTAATGTAAGCCCAAGAGCATGTCTTTTTGGCAGGGCATGTATTTGAAGGCAAGGATTACTTCAAAGATTCAGGGGTTTGTTAGCCGTGCCAGAACACCCACAGTTCAGAGCCAGCTAGAAGTAGAGTAGAGCAGTCAGGAATCTTGTGACTAATCGTGTATCAAGTTCAGTGAGTATAATACAGTGAACACAGAGGCTAATAGCTAAAATTTAGTGGAATGTAATAGAGTGCAAAAGCGCCCATCCACGTTTTATAAAAATGCCTTTGATTCTGCAAGTGTTTTCCATAGAGATTTTAAAAAAGGCTTTAAGAGTTAAGAGCCATAACCCAAACCAAGTGAATCACAGCATTGATTTATAATAATAAAAAAGTATTTGAAAATCAGCCAAAAAGTACTTAATGGTTTTGAATAGAGTAAGCACCATCCCATGAAGCATTAGGAATAATAATTTGTTGAGAAATTTAAAATGGATGATTTAAAGATGTTGATTATGGATATAGAAACGCTTCCATTGTAAAACAAACCCCTAACAGGAGCAGCCGGAGGAGAGAGAGACATTGTGTATATAGAAACAATATATTTTATGTTTATGACAAAATATGCATATACAGAATGTACAAAAATGTAAAACTGACATTCGCGGTGCATCATGGGAATTTGGGAATTTCGTGATTTGCTTGTCACAGTTATCTGACTGGTGGAACTATTTCTACAGAATAATGGGTAATGTCGTTTTTCATCTGAAATCCCACTGTTAAATATGATCATTAAAAATATATATATATATTAAAAATAATGCTGGGCCAAAGCACATACCAGCAATTAACACCTTGTAGTGCACAGTAAAAGTAAAACCTTTTTTTTTTTAAGGTTCATAAGTAGTTGTGAAAAATTAGTTCCCCTATGGAGAAAATGATTGGTATCTTTACTTTACTATTTTACTTCCACAACTTGACTTCCACAACTCGTTCATTGACTAAATGTATATAATATAATGGATAGTCTTAGTTCTGGAAGCTTTTTGCTTCCTGCTAAATTATACGCAATAGTAGCAATATAGAGCTTTACTGTGTTCACTGAATGTTGTCTGTAGCTACATCATACAATCTCTCATACATTTTTGCAAAATCCATAATGAATATATACAACCCGAATTCCAGAAAAGTTGGGACGTTTTTTTAATTTTAATAAAATGAAAACTAAAGGAATTTCAAATCACATGAGACGTCTCGGGTTACTTGACTGTAACCCTGTTCCCTGAAAAAGCGGGAACGAGATGCTGCGCTCAATAGCGCTAATGAGAACATTCTTTGTTCGACCGGTTGTGAAGCACGTGTGTCAAACACGCCAAGAATTGGCTTACATAACCTCGGCAGGTGACGTCACTGATAATGTGCACCTGCAGGTTATAAATAGACGTGAAACGGAAACATCCTCAGGTTACCCCTTTGTCTGAAGAGACGTCCGGACACGTCGACAGTGTGGCATTGAGGCGCAGCATCTCGTTCCCGCTTTTTCAGGGAACAGGGTTACAGTCAAGTAACCCGAGACGTTCCCTTTCAAAAGCTACTCTCGATGCTGCGCTCAATAGCGCTAATGGGAACGAGAATACCAACGCCGCCACACTGTAAGTGTCTGGACCCCCAAGGCTGTGTAGTATGTGTGCACAAACATCGAAGAGGTCTCAGACATGACTCTGGGATGTGGACTCAAGGGCATGGGAGCCCGGAGTAGCATCGACATCCAAACTATAGAATCTGACAAATGTCTGCGGAAAGGACCAACCTGCCGCATCACACACTTGCTGCAAGGGCGCACCTCTTGCTCAAGCCATTGAAGATGCAACCCAACTGGTTGAATGGGCACTAACTCCTAGAGGCGAAGTTTGACCACGCGCCTCGTAGGCTAGGGCAATAGCAACCCTCACCCAATGTGAAACTGTTTGGCTGGTGGCAGCCGCACCCCTGACTGCGGCCCCCACGGCATATGAAAAGCTGCTCTGACTTACGCCACTGGCTAGTGCGGTGGAAGTAAATCTGAAGAGCACATACTGGACACAGTAAGTGAAGTCTCTTCTGCTCCGGTGTTGTAAATGGCGGAGGACAGAAGACTTTGGAAATTAGTAGGATGGACATCCAAACTATAGAACCTGACAAATGTGTGCGGAGAGGACCAACCTGCCGCATCACACACTTGAGCAGGAACATCCCTCACCCAATGTGAAACTGTTTGCCTGGAGGCAGCCCCCCCGCCCCGGTTGCGGCCCCCATGGCATATGAAACGTTGCTCTGACTTATGCCACTGGCTAGTGCGGTGGACGTAAGTCTGAAGAGCACGTACTGGACACAGTAAGTGAAGTCTTTGCTGCTCCGGTGTCGTGAATGGCGGAGGACAGAAAGCTTCGAGAATGACCGGATGTATGGTCGAGAAAGGAACTTTTGGAAGATAGTTAGGGTGAGGATGCAAAATAGCTTTGACTCACCTAGGGGCAAAATCGGAACAGGATGGCAGGACTGACAAAGCCTGTAAATCCCGAATTCTCCTTAGAGATGTAACGCCCATAAGAAAAACAATCTTTAGAGTCAGAAGCCTGGCAGGCGCTGATTCTAATGGTTCGAATGGGGGGCCAGCCAACCCTTCGAGCACTATGGCTAAATCCCATGAAGGGACCGTAGCTCTAGTGGGTGGCCTCAACCGCTTAGCCCCACGAATGAAGTGGGCGACTAGAGGGTGCTTTCCAACAGAAACCCCATCAATCAGAATGTGGCAAGCCGAAATAGCGGCCACATAGGTTCTGAGAGTACTAGAGCCTGTGCCTGAGGACAATTTCTCTTGCAGAAATTCCAGTACTGAAACAATTTGGCAGTGAGCTGGGTCTGCATGGTGTGTCATGCACCAGCCCTCAAAAACACTCCATATGAGGGCATAAGTTCTTTTAGTGGAGGGAGTCCTAGCACTTAGAATAGTCTCTATTACTGTGGCTGGAAGGCCAGCATCTGTGGTTGGTCCCCTCAGGGGCCAGACGTGAAGGTTCCAGAGCTCAGGCCGGGGATGAAATACTGTCCCCTGTGCCTGAGAGAGAAGATCTCTCCTGACTGGAATCGCCCAAGGCGAGCCATCGAGGAGGGATATTAGATCTGGGAACCAAACTCCGGTCGGCCAACGGGACGCTATCAGTAAGAGGCGAGACCCCTGTCGACGGACCTTGGCCAGGACTCCCGGGAGCAGAGCAATCGGAGAAAAGGCGTAAAGACGCAGTCTTGGCCACGCATGGGCCATAGCGTCCAGACCCAGGGGAGCTGGATGAGTCAAAGAGATGTAGAGGGGACATTGTGCCATCTCCTGTGAAGCACAGAGGTCCACTTCTGCTACTTGAATCTTTCCCAGATTTGACTACTTAGGGGTGGAGTTTCCATTTCCCGTGTTTCACAGCTTGTCTGGACAGCAAGTCTACTCCCACATTCATATGCCCAGGAATGTAAATCGCCCTGAGGGACAGGAACTTGTCCTGTGCCCAAAGCAGAACCTGGTGCGCTAACTCATTCGAGCGGCGCGACTGCAGTCTGCTCTGGCGATTCATTTAAGAGTCTACAGATGTGTTGTCCACCCGCACTAGGACATGGTAGCCTCTCAACTGCTGGAGGAAGTATTTCAGGGCCAGAAATACAGTCTTCATTTCGAGGCAATTGATGTGCCAATTCGAGAAGATGACCTCTCCAGATCCCTTGGGCTGGACAGCCAACTAAGGCCGCTCCACAGCCCATGAGGGAAGCGTCTGTCATTAGCATCTTGCGATGACAACACGGACCTAGAGTGGGACCCAAAGTCAGAGACCGGGGTCTGAACCACATAGATAGGGTACGAAGCCCCTGGCGCGTAACCCTTAATTGCCACAGGGGATTGGCCCTTGGATGAAATCCCCTGGCTCTGAGCCACAACTGAAACGGTCTCATGTGCAGGAGGCCCAAAGGTATTACCGTGGATGCAGCTGCCATGAGACCTAAAACCTTCTGAAAGTGATGAACAGTGACTTTCTGGCCTAGCTTGATGTTCTTTAGGGTGTTTAGAATGGATTTGATGCATGCAGGAGACAGCTGTGCCTGCATTATGATCAAATCCCATACCACACCCAAATACGTTGTCCTCTGAGCCGGAGAGAGAACGCTTTTCTTGCCGTTGAGTCTCAACCCCAGAGATTCGAGATGAGCTAGGACGACATGCTGATGTCGAAGCGCAAGCCCTTGAGACTGGGTCAGATTCAGCCAGTCGTTTATATACATTTTAAATGTGGATGCCCTGGAGTCGTAGAGGAGCCAGAGCTGCATCCATGAATTTCGTATAAGTGCGGGATAACAAAGCTAGGCCGAATGGAAGAACCTGAGACTGGTAAGCTTTGCCCCCGAAAGCGAACCTCAGGAACCTCCTAAGTTGTGGCAATATTTCAAAATGAAAATACACGTCCATAGATCTGTGATTGGACGCAGCCCCCCGTCTTTCTTGGGAATCAAGAAATACAGACTGTAGTAGCCTGACTCTCTGTCTGGCAGGGGAACACATTCTATGGCCCCTTTGACCAGCAGAGTCTGTGATTCCTGTGTCAACAGATATGCAAGTGCCGGTTTCACAGAGGTGGAGACCACGCTGTTGAAACGCAGAAGACGATGTGCAAACTGAATCCCGTAGCCCTTCACTCCAGTTCTTTTGACTCATGGGGAGATATTTGGCAGTAGCTTCCACGCTGCCAGCTTCTCCAAAAAGAGCACTTAATTGTGACACTTTGTTTGTTGGGGGGGGGGTGTCCTGAAACGTGGCAGGAAGCAACAGAGCATGTATCATTTTACTGGAGGCCACTGCCCCCCGAAACACCGGTGGTGGCGGAGGTTGTTCAGTGATCCCCTAAGGGTGCCAGGGAGGAGCCTTATACTTCTGATAGAATTTTCCAGGGCCCTCCCTGAGGGGACACACCCTTTGTCCTGGGCACAGCTTAAGGCCCTTGCTTTGGTCGTAATGACTGTACTTTAGTCCAGCTCCATCTGCGGCTGCCAAGTGCTACAAGCTGCTCCCCAGTCTTATGAGGGGGCGCACAACTCGCCACACTCTCTGTGAACCTCCTACCCCAGAGGAGCTGGATCGAGTCGGGACTGTTTATTTATTTATTTCTTGACAGCCCCGACACTTGAGCACAGTGAGTGAGAAACATATTAAAGGTCTCCTCCTGGCACTCAGACTTATTTCTTTATTTATTTTAATCAGCCTGATACGCCTGCAGAACCTATGGTGTGCAGGGCAGTACTAGTCTGACCCACAGCATGAAATGTGTTCCATCCAAGTGCAGATGCTGCTGCAGTACGTGGCTTGGCAGGAAACAATTGCTGTCCTTTCATATATATATATATTTTATATATATATTTTTCATCATCATAACCATCACCATTTTCATCATCATTTATTTATATTTTTATTTAAATGATGTTGCTCCAATAGGGGAGAGATAGCAGCTAGCGTCTCTCTCACCTTTGAAATCATAATATACAAAATCTAATTTTAAGGCTTTAATCTGGTCACTGCACGAGTCACTACCTAGTAACTCCTCATGTCCTTATAATCGCGAGAGGAGCGCTAGGAGAGAGCACTCTCAATGTCCATTTCAACAGAAGCAAGAGCTACAGCAGCCTCTGCCCAATCCGAAGAAGTGCTTGGGCACGCTTCGGAGGTGGGCGCGAGAACCGTCTGATCCTCCAGATCGGAGCGCGATCTTAATGAGTGGGAAGCAGCTCGTTCCTCGTGAGAGCAAAGAGCGTAGCGCGGATAGGAAGTGAACCGCGGTGCTTACAACTGCCACTCTAGAACGCAAAAGCAGCCTTTTTTTTTTTTTTTTTAACAATAAACATGCGATTTCTCTTCAGAGATCGGCCATGGAGAGCGAGGCACACATCTCATATGGAATCTGCAAGAATAGTTAGAACTTTCTTTCTCCCTTTTTTCTTTTTATAACTCTCAAAATACTTTCTTTTAAACTAATACTTTCATCAGCGTGACACACACACACACAATGCGGTCTCTGAAGACAAAGAAACCTGAGGATGTTTCCGTTTCACGTCTATTTATAACCTGCAGGTGCACGTTATCAGTGACGTCACCTGCCGAGGTTATGTAAGCCAATTCTTGGCGTGTTTGACACACGTGCTTCACAACCGGTCGAACAAAGAATGTTCTCATTAGCGCTATTGAGCGCAGCATCGAGAGTAGCTTTTGAAAGGGAACAATATTTTATTCACAATAGAACATAGATAACGTAGCAAATGTTTAAACTGAGAAATTTTACACTTTTATCCACTTAATTAGCTCATTTAAAATTTAATGCCTGCTACAGGTCTCAAAAAAGTTGGCACGGGGGCAACAAATGGCTAAAAAAGCAAGCAGTTTTGAAAAGATTCAGCTGGGAGAACATCTAGTGATTAATTAAGTTAATTGATATCAGGTCTGTAACATGATTAGCTATAAAAGCTTTGTCTTAGAGAAGCAGAGTCTCTCAGAAGTAAAGATGGGCAGAGGCTCTCCAATCTGTGAAAGACTGCGTAAAAAAATTGTGGAAAACTTTAAAAACAATGTTCCTCAACGTCAAATTGCAAAGGCTTTGCAAATCTCATCATCTACAGTGCATAACATCATCAAAAGATTCAGAGAAACTGGAGAAATCTCTGTGCGTAAGGGACAAGGCCGGAGACCTTTATTGGATGCCCGTGGTCTTCGGGCTCTCAGACGACACTGCATCACTCATCGGCATGATTGTGTCAATGACATTACTAAATGGGCCCAGGAATACTTTCAGAAACCACTGTCGGTAAACACAATCCGCCGTGCCATCAGCAGATGCCAACTAAAGCTCTATCATGCAAAAAGGAAGCCATATGTGAACATGGTCCAGAAGCGCCGTCGTGTCCTGTGGGCCAAGGCTCATTTAAAATGGACTATTTCAAAGTTGAATAGTGTTTTATGGTCAGACGAGTCCAAATTTGACATTCTTGTTGGAAATCACGGACGCCGTGTCCTCCGGGCTAAAGAGGAGGGAGACCTTCCAGCATGTTATCAGCGTTCAGTTCAAAAGCCAGCATCTGTGATGGTATGGGGGTGCATAAGTGCATACGGTATGGGCAGCTTGCATGTTTTGGAAGGCTCTGTGAATGCTGAAAGGTATATAAAGGTTTTAGAGCAACATATGCTTCCCTCCAAACAACGTCTATTTCAGGGAAGGCCTTGTTTATTTCAGCAGGACAATGCAAAACCACATACTGCAGCTATAACAACAGCATGGCTTCGTCGTAGAAGAGTCCGGGTGCTAACCTGGCCTGTCTGCAGTCCAGATCTTTCACCTATAGAGAACATTTGGCGCATCATTAAACGAAAAATACGTCAAAGACGACCACGAACTCTTCAGCAGCTGGAAATCTATATAAGGCAAGAATGGGACCAAATTCCAACAGCAAAACTCCAGCAACTCATAGCCTCAATGCCCAGACGTCTTCAAACTGTTTTGAAAAGAAAAGGAGATGCTACACCATGGTAAACATGCCCCGTCCCAACTATTTTGAGACCTGTAGCAGAAATCAAAATTGAAATGAGCTCATTTTGTGCATAAAATTGTAAACTTTCTCAGTTTAAACATTTGCTATGTTATCTATGTTCTATTGTGAATAAAATATTGGCTCATGTGATTTGAAAGTCTTTTAGTTTTCATTTTATTAAAATTAAAAAAACGTCCCAACTTTTCCGGAATTCGGGTTGTACATTTCTTAGCATTTTTTGCATTTATTTTGGGGGAAATTGGTTTAAACATCAGTAAAATTATAAATGGCTACAGTAACAAACCTATTGCTAGCTGCTAACATAGTCGAATTACCCTCTATATTTAGTAAACTAGCACACAGGGGGCAAAGAATTTATACTTGTATGTATGTAATTAACAAAGAATGAATGATTTATGATGTCTTTTATTTTGAATGTTACCATGCGAAATGCAGTGCTTGCATGTAGCATTGCGTTAAGTGCTCTTTCTCAGTGACTCTCTTTGTCCCTCCCTCCACAGTGAAACAGCCCCCCACCATTGTGAAGCAGTCACTAAAGGACTACATTGTGGACCCCAGAGATAACATCATCATTGAATGCGAGGCCAAGGGGAAACCAGTGCCAACGTGAGAATGGATGAAACCTTTTTCTTTGTGCCGTCTCGTCCTTTTTGTCATCTCTCGCCACTTTTACATTTCCAGTTTGTCAGCAACCTCTTACTGTATACATCCACTTTCACATTACTTCTCTGTCTCTCATTCTTTCTCCTGTTGCTCTCTAATTAAACCTGATGTCCATTAGCCTCGGCTTGACAAAGACCAGCACATTTTTTGTGAGAGTGACACCCAGTGCCTCAACCTGACAGTGGCACTACCAGCTTTTTCAGATATGCAGGGGCGCTCATTCTGGCTCCGGTCCCTTGTGCTTGTTTGTGAAAAGCAGGCCTGACCAGCTCAACACAGTGTGGCCATTCAGAGGGAATGTTTTTGTTTGGTGGTCTGTTGGGCTTTACAAAACCTTCCACTCGGGCCAGTCCGCAAAACCATTGTGGTCTAATAATACACTTAGTTTACTGTTCACGCTCACAGAATATTCAGTTGGTTAGTAGATGGCATCCAGTCAACTCCAAGCACGCAATCCTACAAGTCGCAATCAGGCAGAAGTAGTGACAGATCTTTTATTTAAATTCTGACATAGACCCAAATTAATTGGATTATTGAAAAAAAAGTTATTTCTATCTGAATTCAAGCTTTCAAGGGGTTGTATGAAAAAGGGCAAGTTCATGAGGATAAAATGATCCACATATGTCACCAGAGAGAAGTCTGTCATTACACCAGAAGATTGAATGTCAAAATGCTTTTTAAACAATGAATCATATAAACTGATGAATTGTTCAGAATAAGATAAATTAAATGCATGTACAGTAGAAAGTAGATTTCATGGATTTAGGAAAAAAGTCCATCTGTGTGTGTGAATCCACTTATTAAAATGGACCTATTACATAATCAAGTTGGCTCACGTCGTGTTTGTAACTGTTTGTGCAGATTTCAGTGGCGGCGGAATGGGAAGTTCTTTAACGTTGGGAAGGACCCGCGGGTGATCATGCGGAGTCGTTCCGGAACACTGGAGATCAGAAGCAGCGGGAAATCTGAAGATTATGAAGGAGAGTACCAGTGCTTCGCTACCAATAAATTTGGCACGGCGATTTCCAACAAAATCCTACTACGAGTGTCAAGTGAGGGCTGGTTTACTCTCATGTCAAAACACAACATGTACATAATGCAAAATGTTAATTCTTTAACATCATGTTGTTATGTTACCTATACTGTATGTAATGTTTCTCATATGACTTTCTTTCTTCTGTGGAACACAAAAAGATAAGATTTTGACATCAAAACAGACAACAATATCATAAAAGTAGTTAATGTGACTTACGCTACAGTATATTTGAAGTCTTTTGAAGTCATTTGATAGTACAAAGGTGTTTTAGTGCCACATAAAAAAAAAAATTAAATAATAAAGTCACAATATTTGGAAAATAAAGTCAAAATTATGAGAATATAATCATAGCATTGATTAAAGAAAGATTTAATTTGTAATATTTTGATGATAATGTAAAAATGACCAAAACAAGGTTGTAGCAATACAGGAATAAAGTCTTTGCAAAATGTAATATTTTGAGAATAAAGTTAATATTTTTGATTAAAGACTTTTGACTCACTTAAACTTCACTCTAGTAATCTTAATTTTAAATAGTGGCACTAAAATGCTGTCAGGCTGAAATTTAAAGAGATAGTTGACCCTAAAATGAAATAATGTCATAATTTAGTCATTGTCATGGTGTTTCAAACCCATATAACTTTCATTATTCCATGCAACACAAAAGAAGATTTTGTCACCAAAAACGACAAAAAAAGTATCTGTAAAGTTTTGATATTACTTGTGCTATATTTTAAGTAGGAACAGACTGATAATCTTCCTCTCAACTGTACAGAAGGTCTCATATTTGTTCTGTTTCATCATTTTTTTAATTGTTAAAAAAACATATGACTAATGTCTGATATTGAAAATGGCATCATTTGATTTTTCAGTCTGAAATTTTGGTTTGTTCCTCATACAGAACGATTGTATGGTTTTATAAAACTTATGTAGTGTCATATGGACTAAATTTATGATACATTTATGGAGCTTTTTTATAGTTAAGGTTCCAAAAAAAGAAAAGGAGGAAGAAAGTCGTACATGTTTGGAACAAAGTCGTACATGTTTGAGTGACTTATCCCTTTAAAAATACCATGCATACAGAATGCATAATAAAAACAGCATTTTCTCTCATAGATTGAGTTGTGTTATCTTCCCTAATCTGGTAAACTTGTCTCCATTGCTCAGAGTCTCCACTTTGGCCGAAGGAGGTTTTGCAGCCTGTGGTTGTGCGTGAGGGGGAACCACTTGTCCTGCCCTGCAACCCTCCTCCTGGTCTCCCACCTCCTGAAACCTTCTGGATGGACAGCTGTGAGTGTTGCCCATTACTTCCTACAATTGATTGTGTCTCATTTCTTAACCTTAACCCTCCTCTCCATCACTTTGGCATTCAGTCATCACCTTCATGCTCTCTTTTACCTCTTCCTCTTATCTCCCTCTCACTTCCCCTTACTTTGGGTGTCTCTCAGTCTTGCGGTCTGTGTCCTCTGCACAGCAGTGTCCGTTACTGCATTAGTGCTGACCTAGTGCATGTGTGCGAATCTGCACTACCTGGCATAAAGCTGAGAGAGCAGGAACAAGCATGGCACTGAGATATTTCAACAGACTCAGAATCACGCAGCGTAGACACACGCTACAAAGCACTGATCACACATCTTGACTGTATTTGTCATTAGTAAAGCCACAAACGGCTCTTTTGAAATTTGACAGTGATAATGAGAAGGCATAGATTATGAATCTTAAAGGGGAAGTCATTTCTAGCTTGAATTCCCACTACTTTCATGGTATGTACACATTTCGATGAAAAACTTCCTTGAACACTCCTTTCCATGTCCATTGGTTAAACAGACTTTTCTATGTTGTATTTGATTAAAGATCTCTTATATTTCTAATACATTGCATATCCCTTTATTTTAATATTGAAAAAAAAACTCACTTCACCTTTGAAATACTGTCTTACTGCTTTGCATATGATATTAATATCCATTTTTAGTCATGTGATCATGACACTTTAGTCCAAAAAGCAAGAGACATCATATTTAAATCCAGACTTAATGCATTGCATCTCGTTTTCATCTCACACTCTTCCACACTGCTCTTTTCCTTGAGTGACACATTTACTGATCCTTGTGGTGTTTCAGGCCTGAAGATGATAATCATGCTTCATCATGAGCATCATTTCTTCTGTTGCCTGTCGGCTATTGCATGTCAAATTAAGTTGAACAAATGAGTCTAGATTGTCTTCTCTTTTTTCCCCCACAGTCATTATGTCCATACAACAGGACAAGAGGGTGTCGATGGGCTTGAACGGTGACTTATTTTTCTCCAATGTTGTGGCCAAAGATGCCACCACTGACTACAGCTGCACCGCTCGCTTCGAGTTCACACACACCATTCAGCAGAAGAACCCCTACACCCTTAAAGTGATAACAAGTGAGTGGTTATTTCTTCAGGATCACTTGTTATCTTTAATTTGATGTAACTGATATGTTGCTGTGCTTGTAAGCTAGATGTGAATATCATGGTCCATCTAGTGGTGAGGAGGTAGTATTGCAGTCTGTCAGTGGACATTTATCTGAGATAGTTATCTTTTTGCATTTGTTATAGTTTTTCATTTGGAGACTGTTCATTGATTACTATCACAGTTTCAGTAAGAGTTTTGAAGGACTGTCCATTTTCCATTTTGATCCAGAATTGTTTGTTTTTCGTAGTGAATTAAATTTTTTTTCTGTATTTGTATGTTGATTAAACTGCAACTTTATTCCCAGAGGAACCTTATAATGACACGTTTCTCAACTCCACTGATCTGTTTGGTGGTGAGTTCCACACACAGCTAGCCTGTTGTCTGTATGCTTCTGTAAACCAACACTAACTGAATTAGCGCTGCTGTTTCTAACCACATACAGCGGAGGAAATGCGGAGATAGTGTGTCTGTTGTAAAATATATAATACAAACAAAGATATTCCACATAGTATAGACTGTAGAACATACCACTCAGTGCTTAGGTTTCTTACAGGGATTTTTTAATACATGATTCTATGCAGTTTTGGGGACAGCAACATGGTTTGAAGGAAAATTATTCACTTTTCAGATGAAATTGCTTTAATTATCCTAATCACATTGCTTAAATGGAGATATGGAAATGGAGTCAAGGAGATTAGTCAAGAGGTACTCATTAATATTTCATTAACTTTATTCCAAATTTTAGCAATGATAACCATGTGCAAATCCTCACATATGTATCCAAGGAAATGGCCTAAGGCTGGAAAAGAAAATATGAAGAAAATGGGTAAAATTTAAACATTGTCACAAACAAGCCTGGATCATATATTTAACCAAGAAATAAAAAAATAAAAAAACGTGTACACACACACACACACACACACACACACACACATACACACACACACACACACACACAATATATATAAATGTTATATATACATATATATATATATATATAATAATATATTAATTAATATATTAATAATAATAAAATTAAATATATATACAACATATATATATAAATGTTTTTATAGGATGTTTGTCATTGTATTATGATCAGAATTTTATTTTATTTTCTATTTTATTTTTCTTTACCATGATGTATAAATACTATTTATACTATACTATACTATACTATACTATACTATACTATAATTATGTAAATATTGAATGTTATTATTTAAATTCTATATCTTAATCTTTCAATTTCTTGAATGAATGTAAACAAAAATCTAGCAAATAATTACAAATAAATAAATTAAATTTAATTTAATTATATAATCGGTGTATATAACACACACACACAAACACATATATACATACAGATAGATAGATAGACTGATTGATTGATTTTGGGGTTAAATATGAACCAGGGATGTTCTTGATGGCTTTTTGAGATACACCCAAATATCCATATATGACAATATTGTCAGGATCAGACAACATAAGTTTGTCTCTTAAAGACATTCGTATAGTTTCCAGTAGGGCATTTTGGAGTTGCACTGACAGGGAACTGGCACTGCTGTGACCACAGACACACGTGACATTGGTGTGAAACATGTGTTCTTGGCAGCTTCATAGTCAGATCTACCAGATGTTGTCCTCCCACTTAATGTCACCAACAAAGGCTGTTGTCACTCCCTCTCCTAGAGCACTGCTGGCAATGCTAATAACTGAGAGCTAATCTTACTACTAGATAAACTTTACAATAGGGACTAATACTGCCCTGCTCATCAAGTCTTCCTCATTGAGAAGATTGTCTGTCTTCACATAACCAGGATTTAATGTCTAAACATCTGTCTGTCATCACAGTTATACGATTCTTCTTTCACGCTTTTATAAACAACATAAATTTTACAGAAACAATTGGTTAAAAACATTTGAGGTCACTAATATTTTTTTAAAGAACTAATTATTTTGTTCACTAAGGATGCATCAAATGTGAGAATAAAGACATTTATTAATTCATGGTTGGGGTTGCAAAATATTTCTATTCCAAATAAAATTTGGATCTATTCCACAAAAATATTACGCTGCACAACTGTTTTACCATTGACAATAAAATAAATTTCTTGAGCATCAAATCAAAATTTTGACATCACAGGAATAAGTAAAAAAATTATATTTTAAAATAGAAATCCGTTATTTGAAATTCTAGCAATATTTAAAAACTGGTTATATATAAAATGTAACCAGTTTTGTAACTTTCATACTTAATATCTCTTACCACTGGTAATGTGAATTTTTTAGATTTCACAAATGAATTATTTACTTTAGAGAGTAAGAAATAACTCTCTTTCCTTTCCTTTTCCAGTTAATTATTACTTTGTCTCTCACATATGTGAATGTATATTATGTGTGTGTGTGTGTGTGTATTTAGAATTAGCAAGTATATAATCCATAACATTAAAAATTAGGTTTTCCATAATTTTGTGTACTGTAATTAAGCTCCTAACTCAAGCCAGTGTCTCTTTCTGTGCATGTTAACAAGTTTCTCTTTTTTTCCCCACAGCACGCAATGTACCAGAAACCCAGCCAACCTTTCTGTCTCCGAAGGGCTTGTCCAGCTCCAAGATAGTGCTCCGAGGGGAACAGCTTCTTCTGGAGTGTATAGCAGCTGGAGTGTGAGTGTTATTTTACTCAGGTTTATATAATGTTCTCATACTTATTAATATAGAATTAGCTTTTATTTTTATATTTTCAGTTTTTATTTTTCTATGAGCTTTTGTTATTTTCTTAGTTTTTTATATTTCTATTTAGCTGTAATTTATTTTTATTCCGTTTTAATAATTTTTGTTTTAAAGTTATTTTAGTTACCAAAAACTGTTTTTAATGATTTTAGTTAAGTCTTCCTGCAGTCACTATTTTTATCCCTTAAAACTCATCTTTGATCATCAAAATGACGTAATGAAAAACAAACTTTTTCTGTAATCTGTTCAAACGAGCATATGGTCTTCTGTTTGAAGGAAGAAGCTGATATTCCCCGAATAAAAAATGGAAGGGATGAGACATAATTTTGCCTTTAGACTCTTTTTAGCATATGCATCATGAAAACTTAGCTCAAGTGTTTGGCCCACAATGTTTGAACAAATATATAACAGTCTAGCCAGTGTAGCTGTAGGTTGAACAGAGAAAGCTGTACCGTGCACCGATGCCATACTGTAAAACACTCTGTATTACAGATTGATAGAACAACCGCAGGATCTTATTATTTGTTCCAAATTACCTTAGTCTCCCCAAGAAATAAACACGTTGCTGTACTTTACAGCAAACACAGTAGGAAACGGGTTGGTTTCAAGCCACTTTTTTAAGACTTAAAGGGATACTCAACCCCAGAATGAGAATTTTGTCATTAATCACTTACCCCCATGTTATTTAAAACCCTTAAAAGCTTCATTCGTCTTCTGAGCACAATTTAAGATATTTTGGAAGAAAACCCGGGAGGCTTGTGACTGTCCCATAGACTGCTAAGTAAGTTACACTGTCAAGGTCCAGAAAAGTATGAAAGACATCGTCAGAATAGTCCATCTGCCATCAGTGGTTCAATTAGAATTTTATGAAGTCTCTCCGCATCACCGTAGCACCATTTTGGAAAACATCCGCTGAACGGATCAAATCAAAGCATAAATACATATCCAGAAAATATATCCTTGTGTCATGCCTGACACAGAATAGCTTACGCCGTTTGCGTTCAGCAGATATTCTCCAAAATGACGCTACAGTGATGCGAAGAGACACAGAGGAGACAAATTGTTGAATAAAGTTGTTATTTTTGTTTTCTTCATGTACAAAAAGTATTTTCGTCACTTCATAAAATTCAGATTACTTTTCTGGACCTTAACAGTGGAACTTACTTGGCAGTCAATGAGACTTTCACAGGCCTCCTGGTTTTCATCCAAAATATCTTAAATTGTGTCCAGAAGACGAACAAAGCTATTATGGGTATTAGGTGATGTTGTTTGTTTTAAATCTGTCCTTTTTCATCTTTAATTTTTCCAGCCCAACACCTACCATTGATTGGTTTAAAAGAGGAGCAGACCTCCCATCCAAAAAAGTAAAGATTGAGAATTTCAGTAAAACTTTACGTATCTTCAATGTGTCCGAGGAGGACTCTGGCGACTACACCTGCATGGCCAGTAACAAGATCGGCAGTATTCGCCATTCTGTTGAAGTCCAGGTCAAAGGTGAGCCGTAGAGAAAAGACGAAAGATGCTCCTTGTTCATGAGATGCATACTGTTTCTTTTATCCTAATTTTAAGATTTCTTTATTGCACTCTACAGCTGCTCCCTATTGGCTAGATACGCCCACCAATCTGGTGCTTGCCCCAGAAGAGAATGGACGATTAGTGTGTCGTGCCAGAGGGAACCCTAAACCCACTATCCAATGGCTGGTGAATGGGGAACCTATAGAAAGTGAGTAACTTGCTTTTCTGTCTTTAACAGACTTCATCATAACACAAAGCAGTAATGCATATGTTTTCTGCTCTTTGTTTGTGTAACTTCAGGTTCGCAGCCAAACCCAAACCGGCAAGTTCTTGGTGACACCATCCTGTTCCATTCAGTTCAGATTGGCAGCAGCGCTGTTTACCAATGTAACGCCTCCAATGAGCATGGTTATCTTCTGGCCAATGCTTTTGTCAACATCCTGGGTAAGATACGATAAAGAGTCAGTCATTCAAAATATTCAGAGAGGTCACAAGATATGATATGTGATATGTTAGTGTTGTTTCCTCCCTAGACTTGGCACCACGGATGCTAGGTCCAAAGAACCAGTTGATCAAAGTCATTGAACACAACAGGACCTTCCTTGACTGCCCTTTCTTTGGCTCACCGTTCCCTGTACTGCGCTGGTGAGCTTATGTTTCATTGTTTGAAAAGATACACAGACGTTCAAAAATGTAAAATAGGAGGCTGTATTTACAAAGCTGAGTTTTCAGCAGCCATTACTCCAGTGATTCTTCAGAAATAATATGCTGATATGCTGCTCAAGAAACATTTATTATCAATGTTGAGAACAGATTTGCTGCTTTATATTTTTGTGGAAACTGACAGTTTTCATTGCCTGCACTGCCACATTTGATTAATTAAATGTATCTTCACTGAACAAATATTAATTTCTTCTTTAAAAAAAAAAGCTCACTGACCCAAACTATTGGGTTTTAGAATACCAATGACATGAATATACTGTACATGTGTGTTTAGGTTTAAGAATGGCCTTGGCAGTGGTCTGGATGGTGGTCAGTACAAGCTGTACCACAATGGTACTTTGGAGATTAAACAAGCACGGCCAGAAGACCAAGGCACCTACACTTGTGTTGCCAGTAACATTCTGGGCAAGATGGAGAATCAGGTGCGCCTGGAGGTTAAAGGTGAGACCAGAAGCATTAATCACTAAATCTGTCTTGATTTATTTCTATATTTACACGCTAACTTTTGAATCTTTTGAAGAAAGCACATAACATTATTGTGCATGAATTCCTTCATTTACTCTCTGTGTGTTGTACTTCATTTCAGAGCCCACAAGAATAATGCAGGCACCTGAACATGTCACACAACCCAAAGGAAGCACAGTTCGCTTTCATTGTAGAGTTAAACATGATCCTTCCCTTCCTGCTACGGTCACATGGCTGAAAGATGACACGCCTCTAAGCTTTAGCTGGATGTAATGTCATGTAACAATACCTGTATACAATATAATCATAATTAGATTGTGCACTATTTTTCACTGTTATATACCACGTTTACTTTCAGTAGTACCTCTTTTAAATTCAAAGATTGTTCAGTTTTGTTTTTTTTTCACACATGGGTTCATTTAATGGGTTCATTTAATTATGAAAATTTGTAAAAACAGTAATATTTTAAAATGTTATTACAATTTAAAAGTGCTGTTTTCTATTTTAAATATATATTTTAAAATGTAATTTATTGATGATTTTTCAGAAATTTTTATATTGTCATCTGATTTAGCGCTCAAGTAGAATTTCTTATTATCAACATGAAAAAAATGCAGCCTTTTTTTCAGGATTCTTTGATGAATAGAAAGTTCTAAAGAATAGCATTTATTTGTAATATTTTTTGTAACAATCTAAAAGTTTTTATTGTTTAATTTAATGCACCCTCGCTAAATTAAAGTATTAATAAAAAATAAAAAAATGAATAAAAAACTTTTTGAACGGTAGTGTGTACTTGACGTCTAATTTCTGTGTTTTAGTGGCCGTTTTAGAAAGGATGAGGATTCCTTGACTATTCACAATGTCAATCCAGAAGATGGAGGAACCTACACATGCACTGCCAAAACTGAGATAGATGAGGACTCTGCCTCAGCTCGCCTTACAGTCACAGGTACGCACATATTGATATGGACATGGGGGACAGTCACATGTCACATATCCAGAGGATAATAAACTGCCCTAAACTTTTTTTTGTACTTTTATAACTCTTTGATCTGTCACTCTTAAAAATAACAACACAGCACTTCCCTTTATGAAAAATAAAGCATGTTTTCTTAAGAGTTTGCTTGAATATTACTACTGTTGTGCTTCCTTTTAGCTACAGTGTATGTCTTTTATTATATTTATCTACTGATAGCCACACTAACGCTTGACCTCTGACCTTTGACCTTTACCTCATAGAGGATGACAACTCATCTGCCTCAAATCGTAGTTCCCCTGCAGGTATTTCTAATGCCCAAATAAAGCTGCTAACAATCAGTCTCTGTTTTTTATTTTTTTTAATTCTTACTCTCAGCATCTGAGAATAATTATTACTCGTATAAGTTAACATGGTTAATTAGTATGTTGTTCTCTTCCAGGTCGACCCGACCCCCCTCAGGATCTTGAGCTCTCGGACCCCTCAGCACGTAGTGTTAGACTCACCTGGGTGCCTGGGAATGAAAACAACAATCCTGTTACACGTGAGTTTAGAGTATAGGGTCTCAAGTCACTGATCAGTCAAGTTAATATGACCTATTACATTTTATCTTTAATGTCATGCACTTTTGAGTTTCCTTCTCTGTGTTGGACTGATATCTCTACCTCTTCCATTTTATTGATCTGCGTTACTGCAGATTTCCTTGTCCAGTTTGAAGAGGACAGGTGGGAGCCGGGGAATTGGCAGAACCTGTCTATATTTGATGGCGACCTAAACTCAGTTAACCTGCAACTCTCACCATTTGTCAACTACCAGTTCAGAGTGGTTGCGATCAATGCTGTTGGCCAGAGTCAACCCAGCCTCCCTTCTGCACGCTATCAGACCAGCGGAGCCCGTAAGAGATCAGCTATATCCATAAGCCCTGACTGAAATGTGTTAGAAAGTGTTTAAACAGTCATTTAGAAATGTATAATGATTTGTTTCAGCTCCTGATGTTGTGCCGAGTGGTCTTAAAGGCTGGGGAAGCAAGAAGAACAACATGGAGATCACATGGCAGGTAAAATGAACTATGTTTATTGAAATACCTTGAAAAAGCAGACAGATGTGACAGTTAGAGACCTAATCTATCTCTACATTTCACAGGCACTTAAGAACACAGAAAGGAACGGGCCAAACCTGCGATATGTCGTCTCATGGAGAAGGAAAGACACTGAGGAAGAGTGGGATAACATAACCACAACCAGAACGAAGCACATTATTCATAATACAGACACTTATGTCCCATATGAGATTAAAATACAGACTGTTAATGATTTTGGACAAAGCCCAGAGTCAAACATAGTCATTGGTTATTCTGGGGAAGACAGTGAGTACTAACATGACATATTTAATGACACCTTTTATAGTCTTAAATATCTTTTCTGGTTTGTTTTGTAATAATCATATTTTTTCCATCAGAACCATCTGCTGCACCAACAGAACTCAGGGTGTCGAAGATCAACAGCACCAAAGTAAATGTTCATTGGGTGCCTATGGACCCTAGCACTGTGAACGGAGAGTTTAAAGAGTACAAGGTGAGTGACCAAACATCTGCCTGATATATATATATATATATATATATATATATATATATATATATATATATATATATATATATATATATATATGCTCTAATGCTCTAAAATTACTTATTTGCCACCATTGTAATTCAATATTCATCTCATATTCTCAGTTGTACTTCTGGCGGGAGGCCAGCCTCATAAAGGGCCTGAAAGTGAACAAGACAAAGTTGCATAAAGGTTTCTTCACCACTGCAGAACATCCCTCTGGCATCCTGACAGAGCTTTTTCCATATAGCAAATACAAGATGTACATGGTGGTGGCTAATAATGAATATGAGGGACCACAAAGCAACACTGTGGAGTTCAGCACCAAGGAGGGAGGTAGGATTCGCCTTATTATGATTTAGTGGTATAGCATTAGCATTAGCTACGATGAGACATCCAATGTGCAATGTTTATATTCAGAAGCAGAATATGAATAGTTTTCACAATCCTTTCATAGAGCCAGGGGCCCCGAAGTACTTTAGGATTCAAAGGCACACAGATGTGGTTCACCTGAAGTGGGAAAAACCTCTTGAGCCAAATGGTGTCCTGATTGGATACACACTACAATACCATACAGGTGAGCTCACCATACACAAAGAAAAGCCTAAAAAATTAGTGTGTAAACATACAGAAAGCAAAAAGTTTGATGCTAAGTTTAGCTTAGGAATAATAGCCAAGCTATAAGCCACTCAGAACACACTAGCAAACAAATAGCAACACACTAAAATCCCAGTAAATACACAGCAACACACTAATGTTTCAACTCCTCCTGTGAAGTTCGTATTTATGAGTTTGGAAGTCATAATTATGATGCCAAATGCAATCAAATCACTTTGGTTGGAGCAAGATGCCAATAAACCTTTCCTACCAAAAATACGGCAATATTTTAAACTCAGCTTTTTCTAAATTAATAAGGAGTGTGCTTCAGGTGTGTTTTTGCTTTATGTTTTCATACAGTTATTTGGGCTCGTTCACAAAAATTAATAATAAATAATTGTTCTCACAATAATGAATAATAAATAATAATAAAAAAAAATTCTGTTATGTTTCTAACTTAACTGAACTGGATGATGACATCACTTAATCATCAATGAACTTTAGCTGAAAAATGACTCTCTGTAATTATCTTTGTTATTTTCCTGTTTGACAATGTAAAGCCGCTTTGACATTGACACAATCAGTATCATTTAAATTAATCATTTTATCAGTATCATTTAAATTAAATTTATGCATTTAGCAGACGCTTTTATCCAAAGCGACTTACAGTGCATTCAGGCTAACAATTTTTATCTATCATGTGTTCCCGGGGAATCGAACCCCAAACCTTGCGCTTGTTAAAGCAATGCTCTACCACTTGAGCTACAGGAACACTAAAAAGCAACAAATAAAGGTGACTTGACTTAAATGCGTGACGTACTGTAATAACGTGTGCCCGACTTGGAGGTATAAGTTTCCCAGGTGCACTTGAAACCAGCAAAACTCATAATGACTTTGTTCATGTGCAATCAACAAAAAAACAATCTTTCCAACATGAATGAAATGCACCATAAGCACTTTAACGAATTTTGCACAGTGCAGGCACCTCTCAAATTTTCTCCATAAAGTAAAAAAAAATCGAGCATACTTATTCATTTGTTCTGCTTGTGCGATTCCAGTGAACGGGACGCAGGTGGGAGAGAGGAAGGTCCAGAGTTTTCTACCCAACGTGACAGAGTACAGCGTGAATTTGCCTAACCGCTTCACGCGGTTCAAGTTCTACCTTGCAGCTCGCACACAGGTCGGAGCAGGAGAAGTGTATGCTGTGGAGTCACCGCATTTCACTAATGAAGGTCAGCAAGCGAGTTCTCACTCTGCTGCTGTGAGCTGTTAGTAAATCTGAGAGCAGAATCATTGGGTGTTCCTGTCTGTGCTCCACTCCGTCGTTCTCTTTCCTTCTAACAATACTTTTCTGTCTCCTTCAGTTCACACTGTTGTTTCCTGATGTTTTGTGCTGTCTTTAACTCAGTCTGTTTCTCTCTTAACGGCTTGATTTCTTCTTTGTCTTCTTTGACTTGCTCTCACATGTCTCCCCTCTTCTCCTTCTGTCTTTCCTGTGGTGTTGACTGAAGGCACCCCAGATACTGACTCCACAGTTGTAGGTAATGGGGGAATGAACTGCCTGCCCGCCTATCTCTTGCCCTGCTCTGTCTCTGCTGCAGCCTCTCTCTGTCTTTCTCTCAAATTCTGTCTGTCTGTTTTAAATATGTAACAGTGCAGCTAAGTACTTAAACTCAAGGCCACACTTGAGAAAAACTGGTGTTGAAACAGTTTTGACTTAGAAAGTGCCAAAGTAATTTTTTTTAAATAATTGCAAAGAATCGGCAAGGAACTGATAAAAAACACTGCTCAGCTGCACTGTCAGTAAATGCCTGTCCCTATCGCCTCTTTGTCCATCTGCCATCATCCATGTCACTGTGTGCTTTCAGGGATGGGCTTTTGCATTTTTGTGAAGTCACTGAATCTGCTCTCAGTGTAGATGATTAGAGTTTTATCACTTATGATGCTGGTAAAATGCTTTTATGCCCAAAGCGCCACACAAACAAGATTAAAGTCATGTGTGGCTCTGATGTGATTTGTGATTTATTGATTGACTCCTAATCCCTGATGGCACTTTGCTTCTTTAGCCCTGACATCACTTCCTACCACATGCCTTGCTTGGCATATCCTAGCATGCTCTTCTTATGATTTTGGTTTAAAATCTAGCCAGGAGCTAGATTGAACCATTTTGTTGTCAGAGTTTGTAAAATGGAGACCTCTAGTGGTAATGCTTGATACAGTTGTTTGTTTTAGGGGAAGGGAAGCTAATGATAGAAGACAAAAATCAAATGATGTATGGATATTTGAGAAGAGAATGCTGTTACAGAACCGAATCACTGTGGCAAGCCAAATTAACAGTTGTTTATGTAGTTGATACCAGTTTCTCATAAACTATTGACTAGTTATTGCTTTAGATGAAAATTGCATCCATTTCCAAATGCGCTTTGTGTTGATAGCACTGAAATCTCAATCTTCTCTTTCTATTTATCTGGTGAAAAATAAAGTGCATATTGTTATGAGTAGGCCTACTGAATTAATATAATTTTGTATTAAAGGATAGCATTTATAGCAATTCTATCTAGTCGGATAGGAAGCAGTTTGTGTGTTATTTGTGTAAATGACTACTTTCCTTTACCACCTCTTTTAAAGTGGATGCAGATACTTATGATTAATTCATCAAATTGAATTAAATAGTTCATAGTTTCATAGTCAATGCTGTTACCATGCAAGACTAAGCTTTACAAAAGAGGCAGAAGTTTTCTCCTTTCAATCATACAAATTATGCTGTGCAAAACTTACAATGAAAATAGCCTGTGTTAAAATGAAATTCAATTATTCAATTATGGAACAGTACTAATGGAGTGATAATATTTGGCTGTGAATCCATCCATAACAAAAATAGCATAATAGTCAAATAATAAATGTATTAGCAAGTAATTATGAGCTGTTTTCTAATCTGTCTACAGTAACTCCTCCAAAGTTGTTGTTTATGTGTAGCTAGTTCATGTGCAGGTCAGATGCCAAGTAATGATACATGGAGCTAGTATTAGATAGAGCAAAGCTGCAGATAGTGAATGTTGTGCTGCTTAATTATTAAAAAGAATAAATGTTCAATCAGCTCGCCATTAATCACAAACTGTTGCTTTTGCAATGCACGTGTCGCTTCTGCTTGTGCCACGTTCATATATTTTTATTTGTTGTGTGTCAGATGGAGACATACAGGTAAGAGTGCACTAGGTTATAGCTGATTGGCTGTGTCGATCTGAAACCACACCCCTATTTAAAAGACTCACATTCATTAGCATGTCTTGGTCTGTCACCAACTGCTCCGGGGCTCTCTGACACTCTGTCTGGTTTAAACTTTGCCAACATAGTATGGATTGATCTCGGGTTTTAGTATTGTCGGTTAAGTTGAGTTTGGAAACTGCTTATACAGTTTTTGTTATGAAGTTAATGGTACTCAAAGCACTGTTGTTTCCAATGTAAAAGATTCAGAAAGATGTACAATATTGAATATTTTTTTATTACGAATCTCTATCTTCCATGATAATGATTTTGTCCCATGTGTTGTCTAATGGATTTCCACACATCTTCTCTTTTTGTATTGGCAGCTCTGCAAGTTTGTTTGTTTGTTAAATCCCAGTAGATATGATTTTCTATTTAGTTGTTTCAAAATGCCAGAAGATCTGAGAATACAACAGCATTTTGCAGTGTTGAACAGCTTTAGCACAGTGGTTTGTAGTGACACTGTTTTTTCCCTTGGTGGTGCACATCAGTCATTTTTTAGATACCCTCTATGCAGCCTCTTCAGTATTCCTCAAATGCATGATATATACCGACATTCATGCTCACAAACATCACAAAGTTGTGATTGTGAATGTTTCATGTGTATTTCAAAAGATATTGGAGAACTAATACAAGCTAAACAAACAATGCATTACAAAATATTGGCATCTTAAAGATATTTAAGCATGATACTTAGATGTCTGTTATGACCCAGGAAATGTAATTCTTATACATACATATACTATATACACTACCATTGAAAGATTATGGGACAGTACGATTGATTTTTTGTTTAAATGGTTTTGTAAAGTCTTGCTTGCAAAGGCTGCGATTACATTTTTTTAAAAATATCCGTTTTTTATTTTAATATATTTTACCCCAGTCTTCAGTGCTTATTTTTTATTAATCTTAACATGATAAATGTTATGACTGTCATTTTAAATCAGTTTAATGCTTCCTTGCTTAATAAAAATAAAAATTGCTTAAAGAAAAAAAACCTATTCCCTGAACATTTGACTGGTAGTGTGTAGATATATGTATACATGCATACATAAATATACACTCAAACATGTACAAATACAATATTACAAAACAGAATATTTTTTTTAACATGGTTAATTCACAGTTTGTAGATTACAGTAGATGATAATATACAACCCATTCTCACTCCAAAGGCGTCAAAAACCGAAGCATGGTCAAGCGCCCCTAGCGTCACTTTTATGACGCCAAATGTGCCTTTATGCGTCGCAATATCGACGCACTACGACCTTCATTGCTTTCAGTGGGAAACTTTTGGCGTCAGGATTTCGACGCGAGGACATGAGATGTTTATCGCTATGAAATCACGTCCAAGAAGTCTCATTCAGCACACATCGCGATACTTGCCACCAGTTTAAAAGTGGCACGGGTTGGGTGAGTAATCGTAAATACGCTCTTTTAATGCCTTTTATAAAATGTATTCTGTCTTCTTTATTAATCAGATTAGCGCCATATGTTTAATCGCTGTATTATATCGGTCATCCGCGGCTGTCTTTGAGTTTCATTGCGTTTAAATAAATGAACACAGCTGCTAACTGGGGTGATTAAACTCTATCGTTCACGTGATGTGCCATAGACCTTCGATCCGTTTTATATTAATTTCAGGTTCAATGATGTAAGTTGTATTTGTAGTAAAATCATGGTAATCACGACACTTACAATAGTAATAAATTAAATGAATAAAACACAGTAAACGGGACATTTACCATGTTTTACCACAGTAACTGTAGTTTTACTATGGTATATTAATAATCAACACAACAATACAATAATCACTAAACCAGCTATGTTTGTATCACTGTAATGTTAGTGTTTTTATGTGCTTTTATATGACAGATGTCACAGTAATCATATGTTCTGTACCATGCTTTTAATACCTTTTAATGTAAATAAAAAACAAATTAAAAACAAATTAAAAAAAAAATAATAAAAAAATTATTTTTCCATCCTGCAGTTCATTCATATCAGTTTATATCTAAATATTTTGCTCACAGATCATTTTTAACATTCTGTATATAATTCAATTTTATTTTTTCTCCCCTTTTTTATTCTTTTTATTTTTAGCTGAAAAGAGGCAGTCAGCCCAGTGGTGTTTCTGGAGAGGTATTCCTTCAGAAATGGAGAAGACAGAAAGCTGCGGAGGCAGACATTTGCAACAGTAACTCTGTGATAGTTTGTCCCTTTTATCAAACATTCCTGCTGTTATCATTTGTACAGCATTTGTTGTTTCTTAAACTGTTGCACTGTCTAAATACCCACACTTGCCATCTTTGCACTTGACCACTTGATTACTTATTTGACGTCTTTCCTGTATTTGGCCTAGTGTTCGAGTGAGCATGATGACCACAAGTGTGTGTCGAACTTTTCATGAGCTGATGACTGTGTTTCCCAATCCTGGTTCTGGAGAACCCCAACACTGCATGGTTTTGGTGTCTCTCTTATCTGACAAACACACTTTTGAGGTCTTGGAGTCTACACTGATGAGCTGAATCAGGTGTGTTTGATCAGGGAGACATCTCAAATGTCCAGTGTTGGGGTTCTCCAGGACCAGGATAGGGAGCCACTGCCTTATGGGACACACTTACTGTATGTGTTTACAGAGATTTTTAATATCTAATTATCAATTTTTCACATACTGTACATTGGACAGCTTTCCGTGCCCTCTTGTGAGATCTCGGCAAAAAGTCTGACGATTTATTCCAAAACACGATGCATGATGGGATACACTAAGCGTTGTATAGTGCTCCAGAGCAGTATTGGAGAGGTTTAATGTGTGTTAAGGACACTGTGCTTTGGCATTATTAAGACCGGGGACAGTCTTTTGCACACACTGTCACGTACACACACTCTCAAGTGGCCAAGACTGCAAGTGTGGGTATCTGGACAGGGTCAAAGTCTTAAAAATGAACCCTAAACACAGACGCACATCACAGTCTTAATAATTCAGATTAACACTTGTATGATATTGTCTCATCTGACACTATCAAAAGAATTCATATGACTATAGCTTGCTATTAATTACTTGCTTTTAATAATGGATGCATTTAACATTTAATTATACAGCATCTTTACAGAGGCTGCTTTTATGGTCTAAACAAAACCCAGTGTAATGTATAAGTTTAATGTAATTTAATAATATTTCCTTTCTTTTTGTCTTAAAGGATTGTTTGCAGATAACACTGTAGTTCTCCATCATGTACAAGGACTCACCTCATTAACTCTTTATCCCCCACACACACAGAAATGGTCCCTGGATCAGTGATTAGACTTTGCAGTGGTTTGACTTTTGCAGAAGATGTAACTTTGCTTTAATTAAGCTTATAATGAATACATTACAGAACCAGTGATGAAAACAATAGTTAAAAATAATATTTTTTGTATTGATAAAGCATTGTGTTCTCTTTTCCAAGCGTCGTACAGTAAACTTTACTTGGTGTCTTCCTAATGCTTTTATGATTAAAAAAAGCATCAGTTCTCATCAGGAGTTTTAGTAAAGGAGATATTCATACACAGTCTTCCCCTACATTTTGGTCAATTTAATTTTTAAGAAAATTTATCCTTTTTTCAGTGTTCTCTGAAAGACATACTGTATTTATACGGTTTTGTTTTTTAATAAAAGCACTTTCATTTGCATGCTGGAAACAGTTAACGTTTACAACATAACTGCCTTTTTATTCTTTATGGTGGCAAAAACGAGCTTGGTGACAGAGGATGCAGTGCTGTAATTTGGGCACGCTGTCTTTAAATGAGTTTGACATCAATAAATACTGGAAGATCCTTACAAAACTATGCATGTTCATTATGCTTTATGTATTTATTTGTTCATTCATTCATTCATTCATTTTTCCTTTTTTTGTTTTTATTCATAGAGTTCAAATGGTAGAGAATGGTAAATCAAAGAAACACAAATGTGAACAATTTTAACTTTAAAACACAATGTAATATACAATGTAAATTTTAGAAGCACATCATTCGATTAGTAAATATATTTGTCTTTGGTCAAAAAAAAATCTAAATCTTAAAAATGTGTCTTATATTTAATGAGAGGAATCTATCTGTTGGATACAACTGCGACTGCTGGGCATGTGCACATCAATATTGCCCAATTTTTGTCAAGCTGAACAACGGAGGAAGGTGTAGACGTTAATAAAACAGAATCTAATAAGTAGCAAATTGAATCTATTGTTAACCGAATCCATCCCTTCAGCCGAAAAATGAAAGACATCTGTCATAAATTGATAAGGAAGTGTGATGCCGCTGCTCAGCTTTGATGTCATTGGCTGTGAATTTTCAGGACAGTCTGTGGTTGGACTATCTTTTAACCCATATTAAACAGCGCATCATGTTAAAAAGTATGTTTTGCTGCTATCATCACATTAGTAATAAATTAAGTCAACAATGAAGTGTTTCTATGTTGATAAAATTTACATCTTTAGCGAGATCCTAACCCTAACCCAAAGCATAACATCAATGAACTACAGAACTACTATAAAAAACAGCCCCTAGTTTTGCCTTTCCATAGATAGAACGACGGAGGCTTGTGGGTAATGTAGTTTAAAACTTTTTATTAACGAAACGAAATAAATTATTTATTTAAAGGAAAACGTACTCTGTTACTAAACGTAACCTCGGTTCTCTCTAGAAGAGCGAACGAGTACTGCGTCTTAGCTAAGACGCTACGGGAAAAGTCTTTTCACGAAATACTGAAGCAAAAAATTATCCTTAATTTTGTATTTTTGTAAAGCACATTTGCAGCAGTACACAGCCATAGGCGAGACGGCTCGTTCGCTCATTGGCTTGTTCTGCGGCAACTGCACAGCCTATCGAGCGCAGGCTGATGCAACATCAGACCAAGAAGGGCGCTTCGCGCCCTTCTTACCACTTCCCGCCGAAACGGGTGTGGCCCAACCTATAAAAGGAGCTCGAAAAGGTTGACTTACCTGATTTATTTCATCGCCGAAGCGAACCAGAGTGAATCGTACGCACGGCAGAGAACGCAGTACTCGTTCGCTCTTCTAGAGAGAACCGAGGTTACGTTTAGTAACCGAGTACGTTCTCTTACAAGAGCTCTCTCGTACTGCCCAACCTGCCGCCATACATATATCCTGCAAGGAGATCCCAGTAGACCACGCCCACGACGAGGCGACGCCTCTTGTGGAGTGTGCTCTGACGCCCAACGGCAATGAAGGCCCCTGGAAGCGTAAGCTAACGGTATGGCATCAACTATCCATCTGGATAGAGTCTGTCTCGAAACAGCCATTCCCTTGGAATGTCCACCGAACAAGACAAACAGCTGCTCCGTCTGCCGAAAGGCAGCAGAGCGAGACACATAAGCTCTTAAAACCCTGACAGGGCAAAGAAGACTCGAGTCTCTATCCTCTCCTGACACCGGCAGGGCAGACAGGGCAATAACCTGAGCCCGAAACGGTGTGTTGAGGGATTTCGGCACATAACCGTGCCTAGGTTTGAGTATGCCCCTTGAGTCATTGGGCCCAAACTCCAAGCACGACTGAATCACCCACACGCTTCACCGAAGCGAGAGCCAACAAGAATACTGTCTTGAACGACAGATGCTGAAGGCTAACCGATTGGATAGGCTCAAAAGGGGGACCCTTCAAGGCCTCCAAAAACGCCGCGAGGTCCCACATAGGGACTGACGGAGGTCTGGGAGGATTCAGCCTCCTAGCTCCTCTGAGGAACTGGATGACTAAATCATTCCTTCCTATTGACTGACCGAGCGCCGTTTCAGAAAACGCCGCGATGGCCGCCACATAAACTTTGAGCGTGGATGGGGCTCTGCCCTTATCCAACAGCTCCTGTAGGAAGGAGAGGACCTCCGTCACCTCACAACTAAGGGGTGAATAACCTCGAGCTGTGCACCAGCTGGAGAACACCGACCAATTTGAGGCATACAGACGTCGTGTCTAGCCTGAGTGATGGTATTTAGCACTCCCACTGCGAGATCAGCGGGTAACCGCTGAGCGCCCACACATGGAGGGACCACAACTCCGGTTGAGGGTGCCAAATCGAGCCCCTGGCCTGCGAGAGGAGGTCCCTCCTCAACGGTACCGGCCACGGGGCGATATCTGCTAACTGCATCAAATCTGGGAACCATGGTTGGTTCATCCAAAGAGGTGCTACAAGCAGTATTGAACATCTCGTTTCTCTCACCCGTTCTATCACCTGCGGAAGGAGGGAGACAGGAGGGAAAGCGGGCAGCACGGCCATTCCCGTGAGCGTTTTCGTGGGACGCGAAGAGGTCCACCTCCGCCCTGCCAAATCTCTCCCACAACAGCCGGACTGTTTGCGGGTGTAGAGACCATTCGCCCGTAGGAACATTGCCTCTGGACAGCCTGTCTGGACCCAGATTCTGTAGCCCAGGCACATGCACTGCCCTCAGCGAACGCACGTTGCGCTGAGCCCAAACCAGGAGGCGTTCCGCTAGCCTGTACAGGTTTCAGGACCCGAGACCGCCCTGGCGATTTATGTAGGACACCACAGACATGTTGCCCGAATGGACTAAGACGTGGTGATCCTTGATTTGGGGACAAAAGCGCATCAGCGCGTTCTCCACTGCCAGCATTTCCAGACAGTTGATGGAGCTTTTCCCGTTCTGACCATAGGCCAAAGGACGGTCTGCCCTCAAGCAGCGCTCCCCATCCCGAAGTGGAGGCGTCCATCGACACCATCTTCACATTCGGGGAAGTCCCCAGGCTTACACCTGATCGGTACCAGCCGTTCGTGACACAGCTCTTATTGACCTTGAGATGCCGCCGGCCAGACGCCCACGCTCTGCGCGGCACCTGCGTCTTCAGCCAGAACTGCAGGGGGCGCATGCGGAGCAGGCCCAGCTGCAGAGCCGGAGATGCTGAGGCCATGAGGCCCAGCATCTTCTGACAGTGTCTGAGCGACACGGTCTCGCCGCAGCGGAAAGAACTCGCTGCGCGCTGAATGCCCATCACGCGCTGTGGTGACAGCCGCGCCGTCATGGAACACGAGTTCAGAACTATACCCAGAAACAGAATCGTCTGACTGGGGTTCAGCGAACTCTTCGCCCAATTGACACTGAGGCCGAGCTTCTCGAGGTGATCGAGTAAAACGGCCCTGTGGTCCACGAGCCCCGCTCGTGATCGGGCCAGAACCAGCCAGTCGTCCAAATAATTCAGCACTCGCATGCCTCTGAGTCTGAGAGGAGTGAGCGCTGCATCCATGCACCTCGTAAACGTACGAGGAGCCACGGAGGACTGTAAACTGATATGCCTGGCCCTCGAAGGCGAATTTCAAATATCGCCTGAGGTTTGACGCTATCTGTATTTGAATATATGCGTCCCTCAGATCTATTGACATGAACCAGTCCCCTCTGCGAATCTGCGCGAGGAGTTTCCTGGTCGTAAGCATTTTGAAACTGCGTTTCATCAATGCTTTTTTCAGCTGTCTTAGATCCAGTATGGGCCTGAGACCCCCGTCTCTCTTGGGCACCAGAAAGTATCTGCTGTACAGCCCCCCCCTCGCTTTGAGCTTGAGACACAGGCTCTACAGCCCCTTTGCTCAACAGTTTTGATATTTCGGCCCGAAGTATGTGTGCTACTTCTGTTTTGACCGTAGTTTCGACGCGCGCTGAAAAGCGCGGGTGTGCTGCGCATTTGAGGCGGGGAGCGCGCTGATCACAGCGGCCAGATCGCTCCTCCTCGACCCCGTCCCGGCGCTTAACCGACTGGGGGAAGGCTGAGCAGGTCCCGCGGGACTCGATATGTCTGCGAGTAACTGTGGGCTGCATATGTGCACATTTACCACTTTCAACTCGCTGTCTGCCTGTGCAGAGTGTACGTGCACGGGCCTCGTTTTTAACAGAAGCCACGCGCCGTATGTGACATAGTGTATGTGGGCACTGGGGAGCGGGCACGTTTACTATGCGGCGCGCTCGACCGATCTGTGTCGATCTTATCTGCGCGAGCCCTGTGTGCAGGGCTGTGCTTACATGTGAAGATGGGCACTGAGGAGTGGGCATCGTCACTGCATTTATAGCGCCATCGGCCGTGGCCGGACGAGCGTGCACGGGTTTTGTTTTTACAGAAACCACATGACACGTGTGACATAGTAATTGTGGGCACTGAGGGGTGGGCACGCTTACTATGCAGTGTGCGCGATCGACTTGAGTCGCTTTTATGGGCGCAGGCCCTGTGTGCAGGGCTGTGCTTACATGTGGAGATGGGCATTGAGGAGTGGGCATCGTCACTACATTTATAGCACCATCGACCGTGGCCGGACGAACGTGCACGGGTTTCGTTTTTACAGAAACCACATGACACGTGTGACATAGTGATTGTGGGCACTGAGGAGTGGGCACGTCTACTATGTAGTGCGCGTGATCGACCTGAGTCACTTTTATGGGCGCGAGCCCTGTGTGAAGGGCTGTGCTTATACGTGGAGATGGGCACTGAGCAGTGGGCATCGTCACTACATTTATAGCACCATCGGCCGTGGCCGGGACACCAGAAATTACACCTTTTTAGGGAAATAACTGGGTAGCCGTGATAACGTTTTTTGTGTGCAGGCAAGCGGGCAACCGTACAGGCTTGCACATTGCAAAAGACGCTGAAACAGTCACAATCTCTGGAACTGAAACAGCGGCGCGCTTAGGTGAGAGCCCGGCCACAGCGGAACTCGTACACCAGCGCTTCGATGAAGCAGCCATCGTGTGTAGTGCAGACACAGCGTCATGCAGCATGCATAGATGGCTTTCCTAGGATGGCTTCGGGGCTCCCGGCCTCACCGTAATCCTCTGCCGCAGTCCCCGCGGCGCGGGGCGACGGCCGGTAGAGCAAGAACGGGGGTCTCGAGCTGCGTTGCTGAAGCTGTTGTGATAACGGCTTTTGTGTGCAGGCAAGCGGGCAACTGTGCAGGCTTGCGCGTTGCAGAAAACGCTGAGACAGTCACAATTCCTGGAACTGAAACAGCGGCGCGCTTGGGTGAGAGCTCGGCCACAGCGAAACTCGTACACCTGCGCTTCGATGAAACAGCCATCGCGAGTAGTGCAGACACAGCGTCACACAGCAGGCTTTAGATGGCAACACCGCTTTTGCCGCCGTCCAGTAGAGGGCGGACAAAGGTGCGTCGCTATCGCCTGTTCCACCGGCGGAAGTGACTGGTAGTTCCTGTTTTTAGCATCATCAGTGTGGAGAATGCTAGTGAGACAGACGAACGAATTTGCGCTGAATATGGAGCGTTCCAAGCCTTCGCCACCTCTTCGTGAAGCTCAGGAAGAAATGAGGCGGGCTTTGAGAAGTACGCTCATCCAAAAGGGAAATACCATCCAGCCGGGAACGAGAGGGGGGGCGCTGGTGCAAACCACTCGCGGTCGAGACTCGTCGCGGCCAACGCGAGCATTCGCCCCGGCACTGCCCGAAGCTAGCAGAGAGTGCGTGTCCTCTTCCCCCGCCGCCGCCCTGAGATCGACTTCCTCAGACGACGCGCCGGCAAACAGCGGGCGCTGCCCACCGGAAAGCGATGCAGGGGCGGGCCGGTGAAGCAGGGTGAACCGGCGAGCTCGGTTGAGCTGAAGACGGTTCCGGAATCCGCTGGAAGCGATGCTTTTACGGCGCCTCAGCGCAGCGGAGAATGCAGGCTCAGAGAAAAAGGCCAGGCGAGTCCTCAGAGTCACCATGGCAACAGCTCGCAGTGGGGGCATCCGCCGTCAGTGAGCGCGAGTGCTGCATGATCTTCACCCGGGCAGGAGACACAGATGACGTACCGGTCTCCCTCGCTGAGTGGGGCTCTGACGAGCCAGCTTTCCATTTATTTCTGAAAAATGAGCTCAACATTATTTTATCAGCATAGCATAAGTAGTAATCCTGCTGATTTTCGCTTTGATACGTTAATTGGACTCTGATTTACAGCCATTTGAAATGTACAGTTTTGGGCTCTTCCAGGGGGTGCTACTGGGCCCCTGTGGGTAGAAGGGCAGTAAAACCTACATGTATATATTCTCTTCATCATGGACAAAAAACATTTATATTTATATCTGACAGTTTATTTATATCACATTTATATCTGACAGTTTTCACAGCAGTAATCAAGGACAATGTATACTGTGATACTTCACTATTACACAAGGACAAATTCATGCAGTGCTAAGAATACTAATATATATATATATATATATATATATATATATATATATATATAAACTAATTAGCAAAAATCATTGTAAAAATGTCCTCCTCACCCCCGTATCTTGCTCCTCACATGCTTGTCATCAGTAATGTGCATGCTCTTGGTTTTGATGCAGTACAAGATCCACGTTGATCATTCCTGCTACATTCTCAGTTATCCCTGAAGTCTTTGTAACAATAAAGCCCATGGCACCATCTTGCAATGCAAAATATTTAATCTCGTAACTCCCTTTATTTCACAAAAAATTTGCATATTTGTTACTAAAATATAAAAAAATAACTTTCTGGTGTACTGATGTCCCAGATGTTATTAATCCGATCAAAAATGTTTCTGTCTTAAGTAAAAAATAATGCCAATAATTAATAATATGTAGTTTTTCCAAGTCTAAAATAAACACATATAAGCCTACCTAGTAAAATGATGTGTTTACCAAGAATCTTCAGAACACAATATTCACCATTTTCATTTTATTTAAGCATAGACTATAAAGTTGATAAAGTAGCATCAGGACAAATAAGATTCGAGGAAAATAATTATTTATCATAAAAAATACATTAACCTCATATATTAATCAGTTCACACAGATGAGTGATGAAATATCCTTAAAAGTCACACAATCCCATCCAGTCAACTGACACAGATCATGTGATACATATAAGACATGTGATACTGTTCCAGAAAATAATGATTCCTTATCATCACATCTAAACTGGTTTCATCTCCCCATCGTGATCTTCTTCTCTTGTGTATGGAAACAGTTTGTGGTTGATATCCAGCACTGATGTGGTGTAGCTTGTTCTCTTACCATTCTTCAAGCTGTTTTAAGACCTTTTGAGAAGCTTTTTCTTTGAAGACAATTTACCACATCCTCTTCTTTCACTCCATTCAAGAGCATCACTTGGTCAGAACCCCTCATTTGGCTGATGAGACCATCTGTACAAATTAAAATACTGCAATAAACAATTTAATTATGCAAGAATTAAGAAAAAGTTACAGAGGCAAAGGACTTGCTCATGAGACTCCATTAGCATGTGTAGTTCTCAGAGACTCTAGAATTGATCTAATCTTGCAGTAAATGTGTCTTTTTCCTCTAGAATCTTTCTCCAAAGTTCCTGACTTCTCTCACAAATGTGTTTTAGTCTGTGCAGTGTGGATTTAGTCAGGCCTGGCTTTGCTAACATGCTGTAATTGTAATAGTATAAAAAAAAAAAAAAAAAATATAAAAACCTTAGAAATTATAATTACGGCTGACATGAACAGTCCCATGAGAGATCATCATAAAGTCCTGTAACACATAACACAGCATTGCTTCAACACACACATACCAGTGGACTTATGTTTGCTTGAGCACAAGATGGCTGTCTTCATTCCTCATCCTGAGCAAATAATTTCCTTGGTCTTCCTTATCTTCTGTAAAACAAGATAATCTCTACTTACTCTGTGTGCAATTAATATTGTTCATTAAACATAATTAAGTTAATTTAAAATAAGATTAAGACCAGAGCATTTGATGAGTAAATGTTGATTCAAAAAAACTCTAAACAAATGTACCTGGGAAGAGCTGATCATGGCAAGATTCGCTGAGACTCAGTAATAGCTCTTTTAGTTTTTAGGAAGGTTTGTGAGGGTTGGCTCTTAAAAGAGCCGTTGAGCTCGATATTGTAGACAGCATTATCAAAAAATAAAAAAAGCATTATCTGCAAACAATCCTGTAAGACAGAAAGGAAGGAAATATTAATTACGTGCAACTTATACATTACATTGGGTTTTGTTTAGACCATAAGAGCAGCCTCTGTAAAGATGCTGTATAATTAAATGTTAAATGCATCCATTATTAAAAGCAAGTAATTAATAGCAAGCTATAGTCATATGAATTCTTTTGATAGTGTTAGATGAGACAGTCCTGGGGCTTGTACAATATCATACAAGTGTTAAACTGAATTATTAAGACTGTGATGTGCGACTGTGTTTAGGGTTCATTTTTAAGACTTTGACCCTGTCCAGATACCCACACTTGCAGTCTTGGCCACTTGAGAGTGTGTGTACGTGACAGTGTGTGCAAAAGACGGTCCCCGGTCTTAATAATGCCAAAGCACAGTGTCCTTAACACACACTAAACCTCTCCAATACTGCTCTGGAGCACTATACAACGCTTAGTGTATCCCATCATGCATCGTGTTTTGGAATAAATCGTCAGACTTTTTGCCGAGATCTCACAAGAGGGCACGGAAAGCTGTCCAATGTACAGTATGTGAAAAATTGATAATTAGATATTAAAAATCTCTGTAAACACATACAGTAACTGTGTCCCATAAGGCAGTGGCTCCCTATCCTGGTCCTGGAGAACCCCAACACTGCACATTTGAGATGTCTCCCTGATCAAACACACCTGATTCAGCTCATCAGTGTAGACTCCAAGACCTCAAAAGTGTGTTTGTCAGATAAGAGAGACACCAAAACCATGCAGTGCTGGGGTTCTCCAGGACCAGGATTGGGAAACACAGTCATCAGCTCATGAAAAGTTCGACACACACTTGTGGTCATCATGCTCACTCGAACACTAGGCCAAATACAGGAAAGACGTCAAATAAGTAATCAAGTGGTCAAGTGCAAAGATGGCAAGTGTGGGTATTTAGACAGTGCAACAGTTTAAGAAACAACAAATGCTGTACAAATGATAACAGCAGGAATGTTTGATAAAAGGGATAAACTATCACAGACTTACTGTTGCAAATGTCTGCCTCCGCAGCTTTCTGTCTTCTCCATTTCTGAAGGAATACCTCTCCAGAAACACCACTGGGCTGACTGCTTCCTTTACGTCTTTTCAGCTAAAGATAAAAATAATAAAAAAGGGGAGAGAAAATAAAATTGAATTATATACAGAATGTTAATAATGATCTGTGAGCAAAATATTTAGATATAAACTGATATGAATGAACTGCAGGATGGAAAAATACATTTTTTTATATTTTTTTTTATTTGTTTTTTTTTAAGGTATTAAAAGCATTGTACAGAACATATGATTACTGTGACATCTGTCATATAAAAGCACATAAAAAGTTAAAAACACTAACATTACAGTGATACAAACTTAGCTGGTTTAGTGATTATTGTATTGTTGTGTTGATTATTAATATACCATAGTAAAACTACAGTTACTGTTGTAAAAACATGGTAAATGTCCCGTTTACTGTGTTTTATTCATTTAATTTATTACTATTGTAAGTGTCGTGATTACCATGATTTTACTACAAATACAACATACATCATTGAACCTGAAATTAATATAAAACGGATCGAAGATCTATGGCACGTCACGTGACCGATAGAGTTCAATCACCCCAGTTAGCAGCTGTGTTTATTTATTTAAACGCAATGAAACTCAAAGACAGCCGCGGATGACCGATATAATACAGCAATTAAACATATGGCGCTAATCTGATTAATAAAGAAGACAGGATACATTTTATAAAAGGCATTAAAAGAGCGTATTTACGATTACTCACCCAACCCGTGCCACTTTTAAACTGGTGGCAAGTTTCGCGATGTGTGCTGAATGAGACTTATTGGACGTGATTTCATAGCGATAAACATCTCATGTCCTCGCGTCGAAATCCTGACGGCAAAAGTTTCCCACTGAAAGCAATGAAGGTCGTAGTGCGTCGATATTGCGACGCCTAAAGGCACATTTGGTGTCATAAAAGTGACGCTAAGGGCGCTTGACCATGCTTCGGTTTTTGACGCCTTTGGAGTGAGAATGGGTTGTAATATAAATAGCAGATAGAATACAGTAGATAGTATGCCAGTGTTCCATTCGGAACATAGCCACTGTCTTTCACTGAATAAGTTTTGGGAAAAGGGAACTGTGGGAATTCCATTTAATTAACTCATTCTTTTTTCTGTGTTTTCTCGCTTCTCTTTGTCTCTCTTGTGCTTAACCCTGGAACCTCCACCTAAACTTCTCTCTGTTCTTCCTCTCAGCCGTTAACTTTACAGATGGCTTGATATTTGATACTCCTCCTCCTCCCCCTCCCCTCTCTACTGACCCAATCCCAACAATACTTACCCCAGAACCAGCCACACCTGCCCCTACAACTGCTGCTCCGCCCAAACCTACAACTACTACCACTTCTACTACAACTACAACTACAACTACCGCACCTACTACAACTACTACTAGCACCACTACAACAACTGCTTCCACTACGGTTCTTCCTGTTCGGCCCATGCCTCCTAAAACAGTGGATTGGAAAATGCTGGGTATCTGATAATGATGCAGTGTGCATTGGCAACGCCCACAGTATAGAATAATTAGATAAAATCAGTATGTCTTCTTGTTTAGATGACATTTATTATGTATGACTGACTCGGTTAACAGACCATTTAGGATAGGGCATGATTGATGTTCGCCCTGTTCCCTCACAGACATTTAGATTATGCTGAATTCGTATTGACATTTGCTTTACAAATAGTTTAGTTGCATTATAAAATTAAATGCATGATGTTGCTCAGTAAACTGAGATATTTAAAAGAAAACGTTAGAAATGAAATCACACATGCTAGCAGATATTGCTAACATTTTCTAGCTAATGTATTCAATTGTTTTAAAGTCCCCATGAAAGTTTTCTTTCTCATGTTACCATATTTATAGTGACAGTATTTACAGGTGGTTAATAGTTAAACAGTAAACATATTTGTAGATACAGCTTTTTTTAATAATTAAAAAGCTTAAACTAATGTCTGATATGAACTATGAAACTATTATTTGCTACTTGCAATTTCTAGCAAATATATAAAGGCCCGGATATTCATCGCACATTCTGGCACCACCCATGCTGCTGGAAGTTGGGTTTAGATGAATATTCCAACATGTGCCGCATGCTATAATCTCAATAACATACACAGCCAACAAAAATTACAATGGTGAGGAAAGAGGAGCTGGAAGCCTTAGTTCGAAAGTATTTACCAACTGTCACATACCTGTCCGAAATATTTACTTGAATTATGAATTGTTTCAAACTTCCGAAAAAACTCCAAACAAACTTTTTTTGACCAGGTCTAGATCGAAAGAATATCACAGCAGTTTCTTCTTTGATTTTGCTTGTTGTTTATTGAGGCCTCATTAAGAGTGAGGTGACATTTACCTTTGTATGGCAAAAATCTTATATTCCTTGCTAAACATTTTGGCAACTATACAAGCAAATAGATACCTCATACCTCAAAGCTAAGTAATCTATATTAACTAAAAGATACTAGACAAATTTAAGTTTCATGGGGTCTTTAAGTTTGTGTAACCTAACCAGTGTCTGTATCATAAAATATTTAAGTGCACTCCTCTCCAACCTGTTCTGCATAGCCCCGAATGAAAAAATCTGGAATCTGACCGTGGATGCTAACAATGACTATGCTAACGTCAGCTGGAAGCACAACTTCTCCATTGACAGCAGCGAGTTTGTGCTAGAGTTCACACTGGACAGTAAGAGCCAGATGCACCTGTTGAGAGCTTATAAAGGGACTCTAGATTTTACTGGGCCTGCTGGAGACCCAAATCATTCTCTTGTAATGTTTAATTGGGCCTAATTTTATGGCAAATTTACAGAACATCATGGTAAACATTACAGGGAGCTCAGATTTATTTGAAAGGGAGGTATTGTAAATGTTGTTTGAATTGTTCAGCATTTAGGATGTCTCCCTGCAGTGATCCTCTGTAATGTTCTTTTTCCACTGTATTTGTTTAGCTTGTTAACTTAAAATGTGTTTTAACACCAAACTAAGGCAGTCCTCCAGCATGATGCTTAATAATATCATATCTATCTGCAATACTGCATTCTGCTTTGTGTCATCAGCAGTCATGCATGTCCCCTTTTGAAAGCTCTTTTTCTTACTGGTGGCTAAGAACAGGGAGAGATTTAACTAAATCTATGAGGGGGAGAGACACCTTGAGACTGAAAAAAAGAGATGACCAAGACCTGCTCTAATTGGGCCACAGAGTATTTTGGTCAGTAAACTAGTGACTTTGAGGCACCCAGCAGTCCACTCTTGTTATATAAAGTACTGCACTGATTTAAACACTTATAAGAAATGAATGTGAGAATTAAACCATATAAGAATTGTTTTAAGAAAACATGATAATAATAAATAATAATTTAGCTTTTTAACTTAAAATGAATGTGTGTGTGTGTGTGTGTGTGTGTGTGGGTGTGTGTGTGTGTGTGTGTGGATAGATAGATAGATAGATAGATAGATAGATAGATAGATAGATAGATAGATAGATAGATAGATAGATAGATAGATAGATAGATAGATATTAAATAATGTAAATATTTTTTTCTTGTTTTAATCTTGAACCTTATGAACTCAAGCTGTCTCGAAACACTATGGGAACAAGAATATGCCCACTCCGCCATGTTTAAAAATCCCTGTCTACTGTCACAACTAGTACGAGAAAACAGAGGAGCCAGGAGTGGTTCCTATGTCAGTGTTGTATCGACATCCCAGATAGAAAGGCCTTGAAAGCCGCCATACTTCTCATAGAGTGGGCTCTGACCCCCAAAGGTGAAAGGATGGCAGAGGTCTCATAATTCAAAGATGTCCTATCCACAAACCACCATCTTAAGGTCTGGTTTGTCACCGGGAGACCTCACTTGGGCAGACCAAAGCAAACAAATAACTGGTCAAACTTTCTCCACAGGGCAGCTCTGTAGACATAAGCGTCCAGTGCAAACCAGATTAAGGTTCTTAAAGGAGAACAGAAGGACTCTAAGGCTACGTTCACACTGCAGGCTGAAACGACCCAATTCCGATTTTTTTGCCCCTATGCGACCTGTATCTGATCTTTTCATGACAGTCTGAACGACACAGATCCGATCTTTTCAAATGTGACCCAGGCCACTTGGGTATGTGGTCCTGAATCCGAAACGTATCCGATCTTTTGAAATGCGACGTCCGTCTGAATGGCCAGGCCACATGTATCTGACCCGTACGTCATTGATACGCTACAAACGTCATACGTCTGCGTTGAAGTAGGCGCGAACGAGAAGATAAACTGATGAATTCTGTATTAGTGAAGCCACTCACATCAGTATCCCACCACTCCTGGTTGCGACTCCGCACCCACACGTTTCTCTGTACCGACGTGGCTAACGTTTTGTGGTTCTGCTCCACAAAACGCCATGGCCAAAAACCTTGCTCTCCTCCTTTTTAATTTTCTTCTTAAAACGAGAAGATTGTAATTGTGCTGGCTCCGTTGGGAAAATAACTTTAATATTGCAAAAAGAGCACCGCTGTTGACTACACTGTTGTTGACATCCATGTTTAACGTTAGATACTTCCGCAAACAACGAGTGACGTCGTTGAGCGTTGAGTACTCTTCTGCGCATGCGGGTCACTTCTGGGTCATTTCACGTTCACACAGGAGATCACAAAAGGTCGCATTTAATTGGAAATGTGAACGGCCTTGCAAAAAAATCTAATTTTTAAAAAAAATCGGAATTGAGCTTTAAGCCCTGCAGTATGAACGTAGCCTAAGGCGCAAAGCAGGCCCCAGCCTCAAGGCACCATGGAGGAAACTTGTAAACAATGAGTTCCTCCCCAATGACTGGCCACCCAGAGGTGTATGGTAAGCAGCCATGGTAACCATGAACACTTTTAGGGTGGAGTGGGCTAACCCTGTGGAAAATGGTTCCTGCATGATCTACAACACTTAACCAACTGGGCAGTTGATTGGGTCCAGCTGAAAGTTAACACACAGAAGTGAAAAAGTTCCACTTCAAGGAGTACAGATTCCTCGTGAAGGGGGCTCTAGAGGAGGATAATGGTCTCAACAACCTCACTTGAGAGACCGGAAGCTATGAGTTGGCCTCAGGGGCCACACCCACAGTTTATCTCGGGGGTGAAGAATTGAGCCCCCCAACTGATATGGGCCAGAACATTGCTACTAGCAGCATATGAACCCCATCCCTGTGCACTCTCTCCAGAACTCCCGGGAGCAGAGCCATAGGGGGAAAGCATACAGATGAATCCTCTGCCATGTCTGTACCATAGCATCCATTCCCAGAGGAACTGGACATGTGAGGAAAAACCAGAGTGTACAATGTAAGGTCTCTCAAGATGTAAACAAGTCCACTTGGGCCTGGCCAAGCACCTTGGGGTGAAGCCTCCGTTCCCCGGGACTCAACCCCTGCTTTCAACTGGATGTGTACTCCTTGGTTGAGGTGACCAGGGATGTAAACTTCTCTCAGGGAGAGACCCACAACATGTTGTCTGTTTGGACTAGCACAATATGGCATTTCAGGTCTGGGAGAAAGTGTGTCAGTGCACGAAACACAACCAGCAGCTCCAGGAAGTTGATATGCTATGAGAGATGTAGGTCTAACCACAGAGTATTACATGATGGCATGAAGCTCCCACCACAGGACCCTGCAAAAGAAACCAATGACTCCTCCACATATCTAAGGCCCAAAGACATTGCTGCATGATCTTGATAGTGCAGAGCAGGTTGTCCCTTGGGGAAAGCCCATTGGTTCTGAGCCACTTCTGCAGGGGTCTTATGTACAGCAGGTCAAAAGGAATCATGTTAGATGGAGCTGCCATCAAACCGAACAGTCTAAGATGTCTCTCCATAGCCACAAATGGCTGCCATAGACCGGCCAATAGCTCTGGTGGTCTCTTCGGTGGCCCAGAGAGACAAATCTGCAGTCCAGTGAAGCTCTTTAATGTCATTAGACCTGACCTCCATGCCCTCATCAAGATCCTTTAGCAGGTCGGCTTGGTAAGCCTGCAATCAGGGCTGGACTTGATTGGACTGATATCACATGTGCTTCAGAGTGTGGGGATGAAGAGGCATTCCTATAGCATTTTGTCGCAGCTTGAGTTCCTGGAGGAGAACAATAAATTATATTAGTAAGCTCCTACAGTAATAATAATAATAATAAAGGTAGGATTTTATTATTATTAATATTATTAATTTTAAAAAAATTAACTTTAAAATACATATTTAAAAAAATGTCAGTTCCTATAAAGTAGCATTTACAATCTTTTTAATTACACAGATGAATTCCTACAATAGAGTTCTGTTGTGCCTGTGCATGTTAAACTGGTCACAGCATGGACAAAATACATGCAATACATAACTAGTTTTTGACTAATGTATATTCCTCTACCAAAGTATCTCTCTCTCACTCATTTTCTTGCTCTCTCTCACTTGCTTCTTTGTACTTGAGCTATCTGTCCAGCTCATCAGATGCTCACTCACTCTTACCTTAGCCATTGGCTTCCCAGCAGAACTTGTTATTTGGCTGCCCACAGTTGCTTGGCTTAATGTTCATATTGGCCACCATTGCCCCATCCCATGATTGGATTATACCAGCAAGCCTGACATATCTGATTGATACCCCATGGGCGTTTTCTTTTTTTCTTTGGTGGAAATGTTTCAGAGTTTTCAGAGAAAGATAATGATGAGGTGAATGTTTCCTACAAAGTTTCCTCGAGGGGAGAGTCAGAGTAACATATTTAATCTTGAAACATGTTTTACAGTACATCCTGATGCAATACCCCACCAATCAAGTGAAAATATAGCTTTAGGGTTCTGGGTTTCATCCAAGAGGTGCACCAAGACTGTGAACTATTTTTTTTTACACTAAGGAGTACTGCATTATTATAGGATTCAATTATATCAGGACCAATACAGGACCCACACACATTCTCTAAAATTATTTCCCACGTAAACTCACTATATCATTATATTGCAGTCCCTTTCCTTCTCCCTCGTCCTCATCCTGTCACCATGTCCTGTCAAGATTGTAGTGGCTGCATGCATTCTGCATGAAGCATGGTGTGTGACAATGTTTTACTAGATTTAGAAGATCCTCAGCCCATATGAAATGTTTATTTTGATCTTAAAGCAGGACATTGTTACATTTGAAGAGTTATCAGCCCATTTTGTGCATGTAATATGGGAATAAATCAAATTTAAATGCACATGCACATTGGTTCTGATGGAGAGGTGAATTATATACCTTTGGAAGGCAATCAGCACATTTATCAAGCTGTTAAAGAACTAGATATAAATTTTCCTGAAGGAAATATCAGTGCTTTCAAGGCCAAAAACAAAATTGTCATATATCAGCTATCACCTAATAGTAACCTGATATTGGGTATTTAAATGTTTTTATTTAATTTTCAGTTTTTACATTATCTTTGTCATCATCTAACACACACTTATAAAACACATATATAAATACATTAAGACCGCTTAACTTTGTCATTGCTATCAGGATGTGAAGAGAATGTTTTTGAACCAAATCAACTACCCTGCCTCTAAAGCTTTTAAGTTTTTTGAATGTACGGATAAATGGGAATTGTCTAAAAGGGATAAATAACTCATAACATCAGCTTGTAGCTCTTGTAGCACTTTCAGGCATTATAATTAAATTTTGACATGCCTATAGAATGATACAATGGCTGCTTGCTTCAAATGCTGTTGTATGGTCACATTTTGATATGCAGGTATCTGCATCAAACTCATGCCAACCCATGAGTTGAACAGTGCATGATGATTTCATTTAGGTTGCTTATGAACATCATGGAACCTCATTGCAACATCATGCCCACCTTTTGACAGAGCCATTGGGATTTGTCTCTCCATTTTTGGCTTCCTCAGAGATGAGATGAGGTCTATGGGTAATTGAGACAAGGTGCACCTCCATCTACTCTAGAACGGAGTTCATTATAGCAAATAAAATGTGAGATGTTAAGTGGCAACTTCACATCAAAGCTTTTAACAGGCGTCACTGAAGCAAATGATGCCCCTAATACACCAATGCTAGACTTTGATGTGTGCTGAGTGAAGATATTCCAGTATTTTCACTCCCAGCATGCCTAAAATACTATTTTCATACAATCTTACTTAAGAATTATTGCACCGAACAGAGAAGAATCTCACATATAGAGTGGATAGGGATGCAGCACATTTCCTCAATTAACAAACATGACCTGCTGTCTTGGTTTTGGTCAGTTGAGCTTGATGGGCTCAGTTTGATGGGCACCTCTTTTGTGTCTCCTCCTGAAGGTAATGGGTCGATGAAAAGCATAAAAGTAAACCACCAGCCTCCGATTAAACTGGCTGGTCTGGTGGCCGGGGCCAAGTATCGGTTGCGGGTGTATTCCCATGAGCATAACTCCATCAGCAGCGACTATGTCACGTTCGAGACAGGCAGAGGTAGGAGTGGCCAAGACACAAGGGAGAAAGAAAGGATTCAACATGTGGCCAAACTGTATTTTGTCATATTTCCACATGAGTAACTGTTACTTGTAACTAATAAGGCATTGTGCTAGCAACACCAAGGGCATGGTTTCATTTCCAGAGAACAAAAATGATTTTGTGCATTTGTCTTTTTTTGAAGCTTCAGATTCATTAGCAATCTCATTTTCCAGCAAGATGCATACTGTATGTGTCTCAGGTGGTGCGAGCAAGATAAACTTTCACTGCTTTTTGTGTAAGAGTACATTTAATAAGATATTGATCCTCATAATGAGAAGAGTCCTTGAGCCATGTAAATGCCATTTTAGGTAAGATGTTTGTTCTGTTTTTCAGGTATAGAAGATTGAGCTCATAATCTCCTCTTTCACTGATATATCCCTGTGATTTTCCACATGAAAATGCCACTATCATAAGATGCAATGTTCAAAAATTTGGGTTCAGTAAGAAAAAAAGAAAGACATTAAAATAAATGTAAATAAATGTAAAGAAATTAATAGTTCTATTCAGCAGGGATGCAATAAATGGTTCAATCGGGATAATGAAGACATTTAAATGTATATTTATAGCTTATATTTATAATTTACAAAATACTTAAATGTCTATTTTTCATAGAATAAAAAAAAATATCACAGGTTCCACTAAAATTTTAAACAGCACAACTGGTTTCTGATGGATTATGTATATCCAAATGCTTTCAACAGAGAACTAAAAAAACATCTAGTCCACCCTTCTAGAACCACTTTATAATATCAGGAGAGACTAAAATGTTTTGCAGGATGCATCTATTAAAAAGAGTTTTTTTGTTTTTGAAAACACAAAAGTATTTGATGATGTGGTTAAACCGACCTTTACTCAGGTTCTGTTTTCATCAGATAACTCTTCGTGGAGAGAGTGTCATGTGCTCTGATGTTATTATCAGGAT